>NW_028225182.1:44583331-44705831 GCF_052327205.1 Somniosus microcephalus | reverse complement strand
TGCCGTCTTTCAGGTGAGACGATAAGCTGAGGCCCCGTCTGCCCTCTCAGGTGGACGTAAAAGATCCCACTGCACTATTTCGAAGGAGTTCTCCCTGGTGTCCTGGGCCAATATTTATCCCTCAACCAACATCACTAAAATACCGCCCCACTCCCACTCTGACCTCACCGTCCGCGGCCTCTTGCATTGTTCCACGGAAGCTCAGTGTAAGCTCGAGGAACAGCACCTCATCTTTCGATTAGGCACTCTACAGCCTTCTGGACTCAACACAGAGTTCAACAATTTCAGATCATAACCTCGACCCCTATCACATACAGGAAATTTTCGATTTACCGGCACCTAAATAACCGGAAATCTCGGTTAACCGGCAAAATTCAGGAGTAGGTTCAGGTAAGTTTTATTACTTGCCTTCCTCGATCTGTTGCTATGCAATGGGTGTGGCTGCAGCTGTTGCTAAGCTACAGAGATGCTTGGAACTTGTGGCCATTGTTCTGAACCTGTTGCTAAGCAACAGGGTTTGTTGCTTTATACGGAGCTCTCAGCTCTCGTATCTTTTACTATAGCGCTCGGTGATCCGAAATTTTTGATGAACCGGCACCACATCGGTCCCGTCGGTGCCGGATAAAAAAAAGTTTCCTGTGTATATATATTCTCTTTTAATCCACACTTTTTGTTTGGCCTTCTTTTCTTCTCCCCCACATGGCAGCTGTCCTTCATTCTGCCAGCGCAATTTACACTTCATCTAGAGCCATCCTTTGTTCCTTAACCTGTCCCATTTACCACCTCCCCTTGCCTTGAATATCTCTTAATATCTCTCAATGTCTCTTAATCTCTCCTGCTTTCTAACCTAGCACTGACCGCCCCTTTTGTTCTTTCATCCCCTCCCCCTTTTCCCAGCCCCTAAACTTGCTTTCCATTTCCCGCTTTTTTTCCAGTTCTGACGAAGGGTCTTTGACCTGAAACGTTAACTCTGTTTCTCTCTCCACCGATGCTGCCTGGCCTGCTGAGCCTCTCCAGCATTTTCTGCTGTTATTTCACTAAAGCAGATTATCTGGTCATTTATTTCGCTGCTGTTTGTGGGAGCTTGCTGTGCGCAAATTGGCTGCCGCGTTTCCTACATTCCACAGATTTACGACCCTCTGAGAGAAGAAATTCCTCCTCATCTCAGTTCTAAAAGGGCGACCCTTTATTCTGAGACTGTGCCCCCGAGTTCTAGATTTCCCCACGAGGGGAAAAATCCTCTCTACATCTACCCTGTCGAGCCCCCTCAGTATCTTATATGTTTCGATAAGATCACCTCTCATTTTTCTAAATTCCTCATAAGTCAACCCCCTCATCTCTGGAATTAACCTAGTGAATCGTCTCTGCACTGCCTCCAATGCAAGTATATCCTTCCCTAAATAAGGAGACCAAAACTGTACGCAGTACTCAAGGTGTGGTCTCACCAGCGCCCTGTACAGTTCATCATAGAGTCATAGAGTTTTACAGCACAGAAAGAGGCCCTTCGGCCCATCGTGTCTGCGCCGCCCATCCATCCCTGTCCAGCCTAATCCCATTTTCCAGCATTTGGTCCATAGCCTTGTATGCAATGGCATTTCAAGTGCTCATCCAAATGCTTCTTGAATGTTGTGAGGGTTCCTGCCTCTACCATCCTTTCAGGCATTGAGTTCCACATTCCAACCGCCCTCTGGGTGAAGAAGTTCCTCCTCAAATCCCCTCTAAATCTCCTGCCCCTTACCCTGAATCTATGCCCCCTTGTTATTGACCCCCCTACTAAGGGGAAAAGTTCCTTTCTATCTACCCTATCTATGCCCCTCATCATTTTGTACACCTCAATCAGGTCCCCCCTCAGCCTTCTTTGCTCCAAGGAAAACAACCCCAGCCTGTCCAGCCTCTCTTCATAGCTGAGGCGCTCCATCCCAGGTAACATCCTGGTGAATCTTCTCTGCACCCTCTCCAAAGCAATCACATCCTTCCTATAGTGAGGCGACCAGAACTGCACACAGTACTCCAGCTGTGGCCTCACCAGCATTTTGTACAGCTCCATCATAACCTCCCTGCTCTTATATTCTATGCCTCGGCTAATGAAGGCAAGTATCCCAGTTGTAGCAGGACTTCCCTGCTTTTATACTCCAACCCCCTTGCAATAAAGGCCAACATTCCATTTGCCTTTTTGATTACTTGCTGTACCTGCATGCTAACTTTTTGTGTTTCATGCACAAGGGCCCCCAGGTCCCTCTGAACTGTCGCATTTTGTAATCTCTCGCCATTTAAATAATAATTTGCTTTTTTATGTTTCCTGCCCAAGTGTATAACCTCCCACTTTCCCATATTTTACTCCATCTGCCAAATGGTTGCCCACTCACTTAGTCTGTCTCTATATCCCTTTACAGGTTCTTTGAGTCCTCTGCACAACTTGCTTTCCCATCCAATCTTGTGTGATCTCGCAGGGCCTGGTTTTAGGCACTGGGGGTCTGTTACTGTTAGTGGGAAGAAAATGTCACAATATTGGGCCTATACTCGCTGGAGTTTAGAAGAATGAGAGGTGATCCCATTGAAACATACAAGATTCTGAAGGGGATTGACAGCGTAGATGCTGAGAGGTTGTTTCCCCTGGCTGGAGAGTCTAGAACTAGGGGGCATAGTCTCAGGATACAGGGTTGGCCATTTAATACTGAGATGAGGAGGAATTTCTTCACTGAGGGTTGTGAACCTTTGGAATTCTCTGCCCCAGAGGGCTGTGGATGCTGAGTCTTTGAGCATATTCAAGTCTGAGATCGATAGATGTTTGGACTCGAGGGGAATTGAGGGATATGGGGATCGGGCGGGAAAGTGGAGTTGAGGTCGATGATCAGCCATGATCTTATTGAATGGCGGAGCAGGCTCGAGGGGCTGAATGGCTGACTCCTGCTCATATTTCTTATGTTCTTATTGGACAATATAGCCCCTAAAGTTGCAGTGTTGCCAATTTCGGGACTGCAGCAGGGAACCACTCGTAGGCATAAGGACGCTGGCAGTGGGGTGGGCTGCCCTTGCCAAATATTGTGACAGATTCTCCCCACTAACAGTAACAGGCCCCCAGTGCCTATAAACCAGGCCCTGCGAGATCACACAAGCAACCAACAAACCGATAGCGCAAGGTGAACAAGCCAATAATGGCCTCTCCACTCACTCCAGAGTGTAATACAGCTTTCACAACCTTGGTGCTGACCCAGCCAGAGATTTCTATGATCATCACTGCCTCTGTACTTACTCTGTCTGACTCTGTCAATGCCTCTATACTTACTCTGTCTAACCCTGTCTCTCATCTACAGAGAACATCAGGCAAGAGGCCGTGGAACAGTAAGTACAGATTAATAACACACCGTGTACTCTATGTGGGTATAACGCTCCTGTATATAGTGTATAATAACACACCGTGTGTTATTGGGTATAACACTCCTGTATATATTATATAATAACACACCGTGTGTTACTGGGTATTACACTCCTGTATATACATAGATACATAGAAGATAGGAGCAGGAGTAGGCCATTCGGCCCTTCGTGCCTGCTCCGCCATTTAATGAGATCATGGCTGATCCTTTAATTCAGTATCCCGTCCCCGCCTTCTCTCCGTAACCCTTAACCCCTTTTGCCCGTAGAAATATATCTAATTCCCTCTTAAATATATTTAATGAGCTGGCATACACTGCCCTCTGTGGCAATGAGTTCCACAGGTTCACCACTCTCTGAGTGAAGAAATTCCCCCTCATCTCTGTCCTAAATGGTTTAGCCCTTATCCTTAAATTATGTCCTCTAGTTCTGTTCTCACCCGCCAAGGGAAACATTCCTTCTGCATCCAGTCTGTCTAGACCTGTCAGAATTTTATACACTTCTATGAGGTCCCCTCTCAATCTTCTAAACTCCAGTGTGTACATCCCTAAACTACATAGTCTCTCCTCATAGGTCATTCCCGCCATTCCTGGTATCAGCCTGGTGAATCGCCGCTGCACCCCCTCCATGGCAAGAACATCCTTCCTCAGATGAGGCGACCAAAACTGTACACAGTACTCGAGGTGTGGTCTCACCAGTGCCCTGTACAGCTGCAGCAAGGTATCCCTGTTCCTGTATTCTAACCCTTTTGCTATGAAGGCCAGCATACCGTTTGCCTTCTTGACCGCCTGTTGCACCTGCATGCTCGCCTTCAGTGACTGGTGTACAAGAACACCCAGGTCTCTCTGTACTTCCCCCTCTCCCAATCTATTGCCATTTAAATAATAATTTGCCCTCCCGTTCCTGCACCCAAGGTGGATAACTTCGCACTTGTCCACATTATAGTGCATCTGCCATTTATCCGCCCAATCGCCCAGTCTGTCCAAATCGCTCTGGAGCTTCCTGGTCTCTTCCTCTGAGCCCACCCCCCCTCCTAGTTTAGTGTCGTCTGCAAATTTGGAAATGCTGCATCCGACTCCCTGATCCAGGTCATTAATGTAAATTGTGAACAGCTGGGGGCCCAGGACAGATCCCTGTGGTACCCCACTTGTTACTGCCTGCCATTCAGAAAATGAGCCGTTTATTCCAACTCTCTGTTTTCTATCTGACAGCCAGTTCCCTATCCACGCCAAAACTTTCCCCTTTATCCCATGAGCCTCAATTTTCCATGCTAATCTTTTATGTGGGACCTTATCGAAGGCCTTTTGGAAGTCCAGGTACACCACATCTACTGGCTCTCCCCCATCTATTCTACCAGTTACTCCCTCAAAAAATTCCAATAGATTAGTCAAGCACGATTTACCCTTTGTAAATCCATGTTGACTCTGTCCTATCCTGTCCCCATTTGCTAAGTGCTCCGCTATTTCATCCTTAATGATGGACTCCAGCATTTTGCCCACAACTGATGTAAGGCTTACAGGTCTGTAATTACCTGCTTTTTCCCTACCCCCCTTTTTGAATAGTGGGGTAACGTTAGCTACCCTCCAATCCATCGGCACTGTTCCCGAGTCTAATGAATTCTGAAAAATCATCCTTAGTGCATCCGCTATCTCTAGGGCCACCTCCTTCAGTACCCTAGGATGCATGTTATCAGGCCCTGGGGATTTGTCCACCTTCAATCCCTTTAGCTTCCTTAACACCATATCCTTAGAGATATTGATTTGCGTCAGTTCCTCCTTTGCCAATGTCCCTATTTTTCCCGATATCCCAGGGAGGTTTTTTGTGTCTTCCTTCGTAAAGACTGACCCAAAGTATGCATTTAGTTGATCTGCCATTTCCTTATTTCCCATTATATATTCCCCCGTATCTGACTGCAATGGACCAACTTTGGTTTTCACCAGTCTTTTCCTTTTGATATACTTATAAAAGCTTTTGGAGTTAGTTTTTATATTTTCCGCCAGCTTGTTTTCGTAAGCTATTTTGCCCCTCTTGATTATGCCCTTTGCCCTCCTTTGCTCTATCTTAAACTGTTCCCAATCTTCCGCTCTGGCGCTTTTTTTGGCTATTTTATACGCCCTATCTTTGGATTTTATGCTGTCTCTAATTTCCCCTGTTATCCACGGTTGAGTCACCTTTTTAGATTTCCTTTTATGCCAGATTGGTATAAACAATTTTTGCAATTTTGTCATTTATAAAAAGAAAAAGGGTGGCTAAAGTGAATGTTGGTCTCTTAGAGGACGAGACCGGGAAATTAGTGGTGGGGAACATGGAGATGGCAAAAATGCTGAACAAATATTTTGTATCAGTCTTTACAGTAGAGGACACTAAAAATATCCCAACACTGGACAAACAGGGGGCTATAGGGGGGGGAGGAGCTAAACACGATTAAAATCACTAAGGAGGTGGTACTCGGTAAGATAATGGGACTAAAGGCGGATAAATCCCCTGGACCTGATGGCTTACATCCTAGGGTCTTGAGAGAAGTAGTGGTAGGGATTGTGGATGCGTCAGTGGTAATTTTCCAAAACTCCCTGGATTCAGGAAAGGTCCCAGCAGATTGGAAAACTGCTAATGTAACGCCCTTATTTAAAAAGGGAAGTAGACAAAAGGCTGGAAACTATAGACCAGTTAGCCTAACATCTGTGGTTGATAAAATGTTGGAGTCCATTATTAAGGAAGTAGTAACAGGACATTTGGATAATCATAATTTAATCGGACAGAGTCAGCATGGTTTTATGAAGGGGAAGTCATGTTTGACCAATTTGCTCGAATTCTTTGAGGACGTAACAAATAGGGTGGATAAAGGGGAACCTGTGGATGTGGTGTATTTGGGCTTCCAAAAGGCATTTGACAAGGTGTCACACAAAAGATTACTGCACAAGATAAAAAATCACAGGATTGGGGGTAATATACTGGCATGGGTGGAAGATTGGCTATCTAACAGAAAACAGTGAGTTGGGATAAATGGTTCATTCTCGGGTTGGCAATCAGTGACTAGTGGTGTTCCGCAGGGGTCAGTGCTGAGACCCCAACTCTTTGCAATCTATATTAACGATTTGGAGGAAGGGACCGAGTGCAACGTATCCAAGTTTGCCGACAATACAAAGATGGGAGGGAAAGCAGTGAGTGAGGAGGACATAAAAAACCTGCAAAAGGACATAGACAGGCAAAGTGAGTGGCCAGAAATTTGGCAGATGGAATATAATGTTGGAAAGTGTGAGGTTATGCACTTTGGCAGAAAAAATCAAAGAGCAAGTTATTATCTAAATGGAGAGAAACTGCAAAGTGCTACAGTATAAAGGGATCTGGGGGTCCTGGTGCATGAAACACAGAAGGTTAGTATGCAGGTACAGCAGGTGATCAGGAAGGCCAATGGAATCTTGGCTTTTATTGCAAGGGAGATGGAGTATAAAAGCAGGGAAGTCTTGCTTCAGTTATACAGGGTACTGGTGAGGCCACACCTGGAATACTGCATACAGTTTTGGTTTCCATATTTAAGAAAAGATATACTTGCTCTCGAGGCAGTTCAGACAAGGTTCACTCGGTTGATTCCGGAGATGAGGGGGTTGACTTATGAGGAAAGGTTGAGTAGGTTGGGCCTCTACTCATTAGAATTCAGAAGAATGAGAGGCGATCTTATCGAAACATATAAGATTGTGAGGGGGCTTGATCGGGTCGATGCGGGGAGGATGTTTCCACTGATGGGTGAGACTAGAACTAGGGGGCATAATCTTTGAATAAGTGGCTGCCCTTTCAAAACTGAGGTGAGGAGAAACTTCTTCACTCAGAGGGTAGTAAATCTATGGAATTTGCTACCTCACAGAGCTGTGGAAGCTGCGACATTAAATAAATTTAAAACGGAGATAGACAGTTTCCTAGCTGAGAAGGGAATTAGGGGTTACAGGGAGCAGGCAGGGAAGTGGACGTGAGTCTAGGTTCGGATCAGCCATGATCCTATTGAATGGCGGAGCAGGCCCGAGGTTCCATATGGCCTACTCCTGCTCCTACTTCTTATGTTCTTATTTTCTTATATGTATATATTATATTAAATAATAACACACCGCGTGTTACTGGGTATAACGCTCCTGTATATATTATATAATAACACACCGTGTGTTACTGGGTATAACACTCCTGTATATATAACTGAACTCATTATGTGCCGCATTGATCCTGTACGTAATCTCATGCTCTCTTTGTTCTCACTTTTCCACAGTATTCCAGCTCTAAGTGATTCTCAGTCCAAGAACATGGATCAGTGCCAAAAAGGTACAATGAGTTTGCAAGGTGTTAAAATACTTGTTAGTGCAAAGGTAACTGAATTGAAAGTTAAAAACTGTGTTGGATAAGCTGCCTTGGATAACTCAGAGAGCAATGATACCAGCCAGTATGGTACTGGAATGTCAATATACTGCTAAACCCCCAAAATGTTACTGTATATAAAGCTCCTGTGTATATATTATATAACACGCTGTGTGTTACCGGGTATAACACTCCTGTATATATTATACTAGCAGGGGAGCCCCGCGTTGCAGGGCAATTTTGGGGCTGGTGGATGTGTGGGCTGGGAGCCTGGGACTGGATTTGGGTTGTCGGCAGTTTCCAGGGCTTTTTTGGGCCTGGTGGATGTGTGGGCCGGGAGCCTGGGACTGGATTTGGGCTGTCGCAGTTGGAGAAGCCTAGGCCCGTTTTGCCCGGTTTTTTACCTAAACATTTCTAGCTTTTAATACCTTCAAAGATGAAAGTTAAAGTACTTATAAAACATTTTTGGTAAATCTTATTTTTTTTAAAAAAGAAACTGACCTAGTTTACCAAAGTTTTTAGGTGCCCTGGCTGCTGTATAATGGCTGACAGATTCCTGAGATGAAAACGATTAGTCCCGCCCACACACACACCGACCAAAAAGTAAATACACCTACAAGAGTCCCCTAATGATGAGCTTTCTTTTGATATAACACATGTGTAGGTACACTCTATAACGTTTGATTGTATAGCCGGACAGACAGGCAGACAGAGAGACAGAGAGACATACCATATTTTATATATATAGATAACACACCGTGTGTTACTGGGTATAACGCTCCTGTATATATTATATAATAACACACCGTGTGTTACTGGGTATAACGTTCCTGTATTTATTATATAATAACACACCGTGTGTTACTGGGTATAACACTCCTGTATATATTATATAATAACACACTGTGCGTTACTGGGTATGACGCTCCTGTATATATTATATAATAACACACCGTCCCCTTCCCTCCCCCCTTCCCTCCCCCCTTCCCTCCCCCCCTTCCCTCCCCCCCTTCCCTCCCCCCTTCCCTCTCCCCCTTCCTCCCCCTTCCCCTTCCCCTTCCTCCCCTTCCCCTTCCTCCCAGTCGCGCTCTCTTTTCCCCCCAGTCTCTCGCTCTCTCTCTTCCCCCAGTCTCTCGCTCTCTCTCTTTCCCCAGTCTCTCGCTCTCTCTCTTCCCCCCAGTCTCTCGCTCTCTCTTCCCCCCAGTCTCTCGCTCTCTCTCTTCCCCCCAGCCTCTCGCTCTCTCTCTTCCCCAGTCTCTCGATCTCTCTCTTCCCCCCAGTATCTCGCTCTCGCTCTTCCCCCCAGTCTCTCACTCTCTCTTCCCCCCAGTTTCTCGCTCTCTCTCTTCCCCCCAGTCTCTTGCTCTCTCTCTTCCCCCCAGTCTCTCGCTCTCTCTCTTCCCCCCAGTCTCTCGCTCTCTCTCTTCCCCCCAGTCTCTCGCTCTCTCTCTTCCCCCCAGTCGCGCGCTCTCTTCCCCCCCAGTCGCACTCTCTCTCTCTTCCAACAACAACATGCCCTCAAAAAACCCTTGGCACCGCTGGGCACCCCCAGCTAGTATATTATATAATAACACACCGTGTGTTACCGGGTATAACGCTCCTGTATATATTATATAATAACACACTGTGTGTTACTGGGTATAATGCTCCTTTATATGTTATATATAATAACACACAGTGTGTTACTGGCTATAACACTCCTGTATTATATATATAAACCGGTTGGTTTGTCTCTATATATATAAACCACTTGGTTTGTCTGTCTGTCTGTCTGTTTGCCTGTCTGTCCGCTATACACTCAAAAGTTATAGAACATACCTACATGCATGTTATATCAAAACAAAGCTTTGAGGGATTCTAATAGGCGTATTTACTTTTTGGTTAGACAAAAATTGTTCGGACAGTATACAAAAAACGTTCAAAAATCCTCAAAAATCCCCTCATTAGCGGTTGACCAATCCTACCGCTCATTAGCGTTGAGTGACGTGAAGGTTGACCAATCCTACAGGGGGAGTGCGCTGCATCATGGGGGGCGTGGGTGGGGCCATTGTTGTTTCTGATAGAGCAAAGTGAAAGGTGAGGACCCCTTTTTTAATAAAAATTGGTGAGGTTGTAAAGTGCATGTTATACAAAGTTTTAACCAAAAATGTTTCAAGGTATTAAAATGGTCATGGAGGTGAGGAAATTGTTGATTCATTAGTATTGACACATTAACCACAGGAGGCAATGCCAGAAATGACACAGATGGGGATTAAATGATATGAAATATAGATTTCCAGGGGGAGGGAGAGGAGAGGGAGGGAGAGGAGAGGGGGAGGGAGAGGAGGGAGAGGAGAGGGGTAAGGAGGGAGAGAGAGGGAGAGGGGAGGGAGGGAGAGAGAGTAAAGCAGGGAGAGACAGGGGAGAGAGAGAGGGTGAGGGAGGGAAAGAGTGAGGGGGTGGGAGAGGGAGGGAGAGCTCGCCGTCTTCCTTCCTTCCTTCCTTCGCAGTGGTCCATCGGGCCAGGCCTGAGGCGTTCCTTCCCCCCCTCTCTCTCCAGGCTAATCCCGAACTAAATCCAGCAGTCTCTCTCTCTCTCTTCCCCCCCTCTCTCTCTTCTCCCCCCAGTCTCTCTCTCTCTCTCTTCCCCCCGTCTCTCTCTTCCCCCCGTCTCTCTCTTCTCCCCCCATCTCTCTCTTCTCCCCCCAGTCTCTCTCTCACTCCCCCGTCTCTCTCTTCCCCCCAGTCTCTCTCTCTCTCTTCCCCCCCTCTCTCTCTTCTCCCCCAGTCTCTCTCTCTCTCTCTTCCCCGTCTCTCTCTTCCCCCCGTCTCTCTCTTCTCCCCCATCTCTCTCTTCTCCCCCCAGTCTCTCTCTCACTCCCCCGTCTCTCTCTTCCCCCAGTCTCTCTCTCTCTCTCTTCCCCCCAGTCTCTCTCTCTCTCTCTCTCTTCCCCCCAGTCTCTCTCTCTTTCTCTCTCTTCCCCCCAGTCTCTCTCTCTTTCGCTCTCTCCCCCCCAGTCTCTCTCTTCTCCCCCCAGTCTCTCTCTCTCTCTCTTCCAACAACAACATGCCCTCAAAAAATCCTCGGCACCACCGGGCACGCCAGCTAGTATATTATATAATAACACACCGTGTGTTACTGGGTATAACGCTCCTATATATATATTATTATTATATATATAAAATAATAACACACCGTGTGTTACTGGGTATAATGCTCCTGTATCTATCTATATATATAAAAGGATCTGTCCATCTGTATGTCTGTCTGTATGTCTGTCTGTCTGTATGTCTGTCTGTATGTCTGTCTGTATGTCTGTTTGTCTGTCTGTCCGCTATACACTCAAAAGTTATACAGCGTACCTACACATATGTTATATCAAAAGAAAGCTTATGATTAGGGGAGTCTCATAGGCATATTTACTTTTTGGTCAGACAAAAATTGTTCGGACAGTATACAAAAAACTTTCAAAAATCCGCTCATTAGCGGTTGACCAATCCTACCGCTCATTAGCGTTGAGTGACGTGATGGTTGACCAATCCTACAGTTCAGTGACCTGATGGTTGACCAATCGGTGCATCACGGGGGGTGGTTCATTCTGTGTGTGGGCAGGACCTAATCCTGCAGCCTCCCGAAATGTAGCCACCATTTTTTTCACTGCTTTTACTCAACAGTGAGCGGGGCAGCTGTGGTGGCCCGCCGGAGCGGGAGGTGAGTTGGGGTCACTCGGTCCAGGCCTGACGACCGCTTGGCCCGAGACACAGAGCGGGGGAGCAGCAGTGGCTGGCCGTAAACCGCGCGGCCCTGTAAACTGCCATTTTACAAAAAAGCCTTGGCAACGCCGGGCCCCCCAGCTAGTATATTATATAATAACACACTGTGTGTTACTGGGTATAACGCTCCTATATATATTATATAATAACACACTGTGTGTTACTGTGTATAACGCTCCTGTATATATTATATAATAACACACTGTGTGTTACTGGGTATAACGCTCCTGTATATATTATATATAATACCACACCGTGCGTTACTGGGTATTACACTTCTGTGAATATATTATATACGATTATATGTGATGTTCCCATGACATTGCTGATTTTTTATCTTTCTCGATGGTAGAGGTCAGGTGACAGTGAGATGCAGTCTAGCCTCCCACTTGGCCATTTTGGGCAAGATCCTGTGGGGCATCCATGCAACTGCATGCCTGCAGTACAAGAAGTGCACATAAGAACATCAGAAATAGGAGCAGGAGTCGGCCATTTGGCCCCTCGAGCCTGCTCCGCCATTTAATGAGATCATGGCAGATCCCCATAACCCTTCACTCCCTTATTGTTCAAAAATCTGTCTATCTCCACCTTAAATATATTCAATGACTCAGCCTCCACGGCTCTCTGGGGCAGAGAATTCCACAGATTCACCAACCTGTGAGAGAAGAAATTCCTCCTCATCTCAGTGTTAAAGGGCGACCCTTTATTCTGAAACTATGCCCCCTAGTTCTAGATTCCCCCATGAGGGGAAACATCTTCTCTGCATCTACCTTGTTGAGCCCCCTCAGTATCTTATATGTTTCAATAAGATCACCTTTCATTCTTCTCAATTCCAATGAGTATAGGCCCAGCCTGCTCAACCTTTCTTCATAAGTCAACCCCCTCATCTCTGGAATTAACCAAGTGAATCGTCTCTGAACTGCCTCCAATGCAAGTATATCCTTCCTTAAATAAGGAGATCAAAACTGTACACAGTACTCAAGGTGTAGTCTCACCAACACCCTGTACAGTTGTAGCAGAACTTCCCTGCTTTTATACTCCAACCCCTTTGCAATAAAGGCCGACATTCCATTTGCCTTCCTGATTACTTGCTGTACCTGCATGCTAACTTTTGTGTTTCATGCACAAGGACCCCCAGGTCCCTCTGTACTGTAGCATTTTGTAATCTCTCTCCATTTAAATAATAATTTGCTTTTTTATTTTTCTTACCAAAGTGTAGAGGGGGAAGAACTAGCAGAAAGTGGAAGAAGTAACTGCATTAGTGTAATATGAACTGCAAGAGGATGGATGATAGAACAGGTCTCTAACGTGCTGTCTGTTATTATATTTCAGATCCTACCGATCAATCCCATCCTTCTAAAGTGCCTGCTGCCAAGGTAGGACAACTCTTCAACTACTAGAGCTGGAGGGGATCTAGAGCTGGAGCTTTGTTGGATTGTATTGGGGGGGTCATGATGTATTAATGGAGAATTTTCCCTCAGAAGATTAAACGGCTGGGGTAGAGTCGATGATAAGTTAGACTGCAGAAGCTGGTTTGATGGGCTGAATGGACTTTCCTCATTCCAGACTTTGTTCTGTTCTTATCGCACAGCGATCGGATCAGGGAATGTTCAGAGTATAAAGATTCTGTGCCCATGACTACACCAATAGGGCAAAGGGAGTGTGTGCATTATCCTCGTCCCACAACAACGGGGTCAGGGAATGTTCAGAGTATAAGCATTCTGTCACTGTTGTCGTGGGTTCTGGTGTACAATCTGGGGTGGATTATTGGGCCAGAATTTGCAGTGGGTCATAATGGCAAACTGTCAGTGTTCGCCGTCATTACCCCTCTGAAACTGACTGCAACTTCAGGATGTAGCGCGCGCGCATCTAAACATGGAGATCCGGAGGTTGCGGTCAGGCATTCACTGCTTGGACACTTGCTGTGCTGTGCTGTGCACCCAGCACAGCCGGCAATCAGTGAAACTGGTGAAAACTTGGGCTTTTCTGTGGTAATACCGCTGTTGAACACCCCATTGAAAGTTAGACCTTGTTGGATTAGGTGCGACTGGGTTTTTGACAGTGTAGTGACTGCTGGACAAACATTATGGCCCTGAAAAACTAATTTTCATTTTTGTGAAGTGTCAAATTTCTCCATTATGATAAAAAATTACAATTTTTAAGAAATTAAGAAAAAAGAAGTTTTATATTTTATAAAAGTTTGTTCATGATTATGTCAGGTTTACCTTGCTCCTGATGTGAGAGTCCCAATCTTTGCTTTGCTCTCTGTAACAATTTAAAAAAAAGTCAGGATAAAAGCAGGTTCTCATTTCCTGGCTTCCTTGCCTGTGAGAATTATGCACTGTGATTGGCTTGCTTAGACAGCTTGTTGATGTCACAGCGGATTGCCTTAGGGAATCCCCACTATCGAGCATCTGAAATCTCTTGCACGTTGAAAAAGGGCAACTTTCTCGTCACTGTGATCTCTGTGGGCGGCTTTCTTCGGAGCCAGCGGCGAGTGCCTTTGCTTCGCCGCTGACTGCAAATTCCGGGCCATTGTCTTTTACTGCCTGGGCGTTAAGCATCGTCTAGACAGATATGTGAAGAGAAAAAGATTGGTGAAGTCAAGCGTAGGTCCCTTGCAGTCAGAATCAGGGGAATTTATCATGGGAAACAAGGAAATGGCAGACCAATTAAATACATACTTTGGTTCTGTCTTCACAAAGGAGGACACAAATAACCTCCCAGAGATGTCGGGGAACATAGGGTCTGATGAAAGGGAGGAACTGAAAGAAATCAGTATTTGTAGGGAAATGGTGTTAGTGAAATTGATGGGATTGAAGGCCGATAAATCCCCAGGGCCTGATAATCTACATCCTAGGGTACTTAAGGAAGTGACCCTAGAAATAGTAGATGCATTGCTGATCATCTTCCAACATTCGATGGAATCTGAAACAGTACCCATGGATTTGAGGGTAGCTAATGTTACCCCACTATTCAAAAAAGATGGTAGAGAGAAAACGGGGAATTACAGACCGGTAAGCCTGAAATCGGTAGTGGGGAAAATGCTAGAGTCCATTATAAAAGATGTAATAGCAGAGCACTTGGAAAACAGTGACAGGGTTGGACAAAGTCAACATGGATTTACAAAAGGTAAATCGTGCTTGACTAATCTACTGGAATTTTTTTGAGGATGTAACTGGTAAAATAGATAAGGGAGAACCAGTGGATGTGGTGTATTTGGACTTTCAGAAGGCTTTTGATAAGGTCCCACATAAGAGATTAGCATGTAAAGTTAAGGCACATGGGATTGGGGGCAAGGTATTGACTTGGATAGAGAACTGGTTGGCAGACAGATAGCAAAGAGTTGGAATAAACGGGTCTTTTTCCGAGTGGCAGGCATTGACTAGTGGGGTACCGCAGGGATCAGTGCTAGGACCCCAGCTATTCACAATATTTATTACTGATCTAGACGAGTGAACTAGATATAATATCTCCAAGTTTGCAGACGACACAAAGCTGGGTGGGCGTGTGTGCTGTGAGGAAGATGCCGAGAAACTCCAGGATGATTTGGACAGGTTGGGTGATTGGGCAAAAGCCTGACAGATGCAATATAATGCGGATAAATGTGAGGTTATCCACTTTGGTGGCAAAAATAGGAAGGTAGATTATTATCTGAATGGCAATAGATTGGGAGAAGGGGAAGTGCAACGAGACCTGGGTGTCCTTGTGCACAAGTCGCTGAAGGTAAGCATGCAAGTGCAGCAGGCGGTTAAGAAGGCAAATGGCATGTTGGCCTTCGTAGCGAGAGGGTTTGAGTACAAGAACAAGGATGTCTTGCTACAGTTATACAGGGCCTTGTTGAGACCACATCTTGAGTATTGTGTGCAGTTTTGGTCGCCTTATCTGAAGAAGGATGTGTAATGTTATCTTAATAACGTAATTATGAGTCTCCCAAGCAGTTGTAGTGGAGTGCCATTTATTCAGTCCTGACTCTGTGTCTCGTAGTACAGTACCTCAAGCATGGCCAAGATGGCGTCGGACCCCGCCCCCGGATATGACGTCAGCCGTCAACCAGCTGTCAATCAAACCCCGCTGTCTTTACGACAGCTACGGTTATCCGTACATCCTCCCCCTTCAATGAAGACATAACACAGTAACAACATAACATAACATAACACATAGAACACTTGTTAACATCATATAGAAACAGTCAGTGTAACTACACCGTTGAACTAATTGCAGGTAGGTATAAAACTTACCCACACCCAGGAGTCCATTAACTGATTACAGTCTTATCAATCCCTGTCTACAGGTCAAGTTTAACTACAGGCTTTCTGGTGCACTGTGACCTGCGTGGCTGAACGGGTGTTTGCTGAACCACCCCAGTTGTATCCCTTAAGTTCATGTCTGTACCACACAGGTCCCTTGTCACATTATCACTACTGTGTCCTTCGTCATTTTGTGGCATTTCTCTCATCTCGTCTCTTTGTGGCATTTCCCTCATCTCGTCATCCTCTCTGTCCCCCTGAGGCTGAAAGGTCTCTGTGGTTTTCAGTAGGTGCCTCCTGTTTCTGCGAAACACATTGCCGTTCTCTGTCATGACACTGTATGACCTGGGGGCGACCTGTTGTAGAACGGTGGCTCTTTTAGGCCATGACTCAGGCCCTTCAATGCGGACTATATCTTTCTCCTGTAGAGGCACTAGTATAGTGGCTGTGCGGTCATGAAGTGTTTTTTGTTTCTATTGTAGTTTCCAAGCCTTGTCTGCCCACACCTCATCTCTGTGGTCAGGTGTGACATAACTGGGAAGTCGTGTATGAATTTTTCGACCCAGTAAGAGCTCAGCTGGAGACTTGCCACTTGTACGACATCAGGGCCAGCTATGGGTCAGTGTTGCTGTGTGCTGCTTTCTTTAATAGTCTTTTCACAATCTGTACCCCCTTCTCCGCTTTTCCATTAGCCTGAGGATAGAGCGGACTGGAGGTTACATGATTAAACTCATACTCTGAAGCAAATGACTGAAACTCATGACTGGCATAGGGAGGGCCATTATCAGAGACCAGGGTTAGAGGGATGCCCTGCCTGGCAAAGATTGACTTCAGGTGAGTAATCACAGCTCTTGATGTGGTACTGGACAAGAGAGCCATCTCCGGATAATTGGAATAATAATCAATAACTAACAAATAGTCTTTTCCTTCATAGTGAAATATATCAGTTCTGACCTTTTCCCAAGGTTGTGATGGGAGCTCTGTGGTAATGAGGGGTTTTCTTGTTTGCTTGTAGTGATACTCCTGACATGTAGCACACTCGCTGATCAACTGGTCAATATCAGAGTTCATGTTTGGCCAGTAGAGTGCCTCACGTGCTCTCCTTTTTGACTTTTCTGCACCCAGGTGCCCTTCATGTATCCTGTCGAGCATTTCTCGTCGCATAGAGGTGGGCACTACTATCCTGTCACACTTAAGCAGTAGTCCATTGACCACAGAGAGCTCAGACTGAATGTGATAATATTGTTTACATGACCCTTTCTTCCAGCCCTCTTGAAGATTTCTCATTACTTTACTCAGGACTGGGTCCTTTGATGTCTCTGTGACTATCACAGATAGCTGTTCCTGTGTGGCGGACAATGCTGCGTAGGCCATATCCACATGAAGAGCCACATCCTCTTCTGATTCACTGTTTTGTGTGGTGTAAGGCGCAGCCCTGGATAGTGTGTCTGCAGTGAACATTTGTATCCCTGGCACATACGTTAGCTCAAAATCGTAACGTTGAAGTCTCATCATTAGGCGTTGTATCCGTGGTGACATGTCACACAGATTCTTCTTTGCGATCCCTAGCAGTGGCTTATGGTCCATTTCTAGGATAACCTTGGGAAGACCATAGATGGTAGGTATGAAATTTTTCACACCCAAATACCAAGCCCAGGCACTCCTTCTCTATTTGCGCATACCGGCACTCTGTAGCCGTCATGGAGCGTGATGCATACGCCACTGGTCGCCATTCTCCTTCATCTTCCTGTAGAAGGACAGCCCCTAATCCATTCTTAGAGGCATCTGTGGACACTTTTGTCCTCTTTTTAGGGCAGAAGAACTTCAGTAGGGGTTCACTTGCTAGAATGTGTAGCAGCCCCTTCTGTTCTCTCTCATGTTCACGTCCCCATTGGAACTCTGTCTCTTGGTGCAGCAGTTTTCTCAGATGAACAGTTTTCACTGCTAGATTTGGAATGAATTTTCCTAGGTAGTTAACCATGCCAAGGGCCTGCTGAACCCCTTTCTTGTCCTTTGGTTTCTCCATGTCATGTATAGTCTTTACCTTTGACTTGTCTGGCTGAATCCCCTCTGTAGAGATCTTGTCTCCGAGGAATGTGATTTCATTGACACTGAACTGATATTTGTCTTTATTTAGTTTGAGTCCGTACTGCTGTATTCTCTGAAGTGTTTTCTCCAGTCTGGTGTTGTGCTCCCCCTGAGTGGAGCCCCATACTACCAGATCATCCACGTACACCCGCACTCCCTCCAGGCCCTCGATGATTTGCTCCATTGCTCTGTGAAAGATTTCTGGGGCGGAGCAAATACCAAAGGGCAGACGCTGGTAGGAGTATCGACCAAACGGGGTGTTAAAAGTGCACAGCTTAGCACTTTCTTCATCAAGTTTCAACTGCCAGAAACCATGCGAGGCGTCCATCTTGGAGAAGACTTTCGCTTCTGTCATTTCGCTGACTATTTCCTCTCTCTTTGGAATTTGGTAGTGCTCTCTTTTGATATTGGCGTTAAGGTCCTTGGGATCCATGCAGACACGCAATTTATCAGTTTTCTTTGAATTGACGCAGACCATGGAATTTACCCAGTCAGTCGGTTCCTCAATCTTCTTTATGACAGCTAGTCCCTCCATGCGGTCTAGCTCTTTCCTCAGTTTTTCACGGAGAGCCACTGGAATTCTCCTGGGTGCGTGAATCACAGGTTGTGCATCCTCTCTCAGTTTGATGGAGTATGTAAAGGGCAGTGCTCCGAAACCCTGAAATACATCTGCATATTTGTGTGCTATAGTCTCATGAGTCAGATTTGTACTATCTTGGGGGGCACTCTGTACACAGTTCAGTTCATTGATAGTATAGACTCATTTTACCAAGCCCAAATCCACACAGGCCTTATCCCCCAACAGTGACTCATGTCCTTCAGGCACTATAACAAAGGTCAAAGGGTGAATGTGATTTTTTACCTTAACATTCAGCCTACACGTTCCTTTTGTTTCAATGCTTTGTCCATTGTATGCCTTCAAAGACACTGTCTTGTTCAGTATTTTAGGTCGCACTTTGAGATTCCGTGCATCACTCCAACTTATGAGGTTTGCCTTAGCACCTGTATCTAGCTTAAAGCAAACAATGGTGCCATTTACCAGCAAGGGAGCTATCCAAACTTCAGTCTTTGGTCCTACAGAGTGCACTTCATTAGCATTTTTGCCCTGTTTTGACTCATTTTGCACCATTCCAACAAACAAAGCCTCTGCTCCTGTCTCTTCAGTCTCAATAGCATGGACTGTCTTTTTACCTTCAGTTTTCTCTTCCCAAAAACACATCTTGTCAAAGTGATTCCTGCCTTTACATTTTGCACAGTTCTTCCCATAAGCAGGACACTGTCTGGCTACGTGTTTATTACCGCACCGTCTGCATTCGTAAGGCGTCATCGTCTTGAACTCCGTGGGCCTTCTTGTGTCCCTTTTGTGTACCACATCCACCGGCAGGTTTTTCAGCCCCAGGGCGCTCCCGCCCGCTGCTGTGGTGCTCCCTTTGAAGGTTTCCGTGTGCATGGCTGAGAGTTCACTAGCATGACATATTTTCACTGCTGCATCCAAATTTAGGTCATTGTCTCTAAGCATTCTCTCCCTCACCTTCTTGTCGAGTATTCCAAAAACGACTTGATCGCATATCATCGATTCCTTCAGGTCCCTAAAGTTGCATGTTTGTGCTTTTATTTTCAAGTCCGTCAAAAAAAATCAAAGGATTCTCCTTGCTTTTGCACGCGGGAGCGAAACACGAATCTCTCATACGTTTCATTCTTTTTTGGAGTGCAGTATTCGTCGAACCATTCTATCACCTTGTCCAGATCATTTTTATCATCTTTGGCTGCAAACGTAAATGTATTAAACAGCTCGATCGCCTGCGAGCCAGCCACTGTTAGCAACAAAGCTACTTTACGTGTTTCAGAGCTAGTCGAAGCGTCAATCGCTGTGAGGTAGAGAAGAAAGCGTTGCTTGAAGACACGCCAATTTTCATCCACATTTCCTTCTAGTTGCAGGCTAGCCGGAGGTTTCATTCCTTCCATTGTTGTAGTATGTCCTTATCGTGAGTTCTATAAATCCTGGTACCATGTAATGTTATCTTAATAACGTAATTACGAGTCTCCCAAGCAGTTGTAGTGGAGTGGCACAGTCGGCAGGATGAGGGAAATGCCACAAAGTGACGAAGGACATAGTAGTGATAATGTGACAAGGGACCTGTGTGGTACAGACATGAACTTAAGGGATATAACTGGGGTGGTTCAGCAAACACTCGTTCAGCCACGCAGGTCACAGCGCACAAGAAAGCCTGTAGTTAAACTTGACCTGTAGACAGGGATTGATAAGACTGTAAACAGTTAATGGACTCCTGGGTGTGGGTAAGGATTATACCTACCTGCAATTAGTTCAACAGTGTAGTTACACTGACTGTTTCTATATGATGTTAACAAGTGTTCTATGTGTTATGTTATGTTATGTTGTTACTGTGTTATGTCTTCATTGAAGGGGGAAGATGTATGGATAACCGTAGCTGTCATAAAGACAGCGGGGTTTGATTGACAGCTGGTTGACGGCTGACGTCAACCAGCTGTCAATCAAACCCCACTGTCTTTACGACAGCTACGGTTATCCATACAGGATGTTCTTGCATTGGAAGGAGTTCAGCGAAGATTCACCAGGCTGATACCAGGGATGGCAGGAATGGCATATGAGGAGAGATTGGGTCGATTGGGCTTGTACTCACTGGAGTTTAGAAGAATGAGAGGGGATCTCATTGAAACTTATAAAATTCTGACAGGACTGGACAGGCTAGATGCAGGAAGGATGTTCCCGATGGTCGGGGAGTCCAGAACCAGGTGTCACAGTCTAAGGATAAGGCGTAGGCCATTTAGGACAGAGATGAGGAGGAATTTCTTCACTCAAGAGAGTGGTGAACCTGTGGAATTCTCTACCACAGAAGGCAGTAGAGGCCAATACATGAAATATATTCAAGAAGGAGTTGGATATATTTCTTAAGGTTAAAGGGATCAAGGGGTATGGGGAGAAAGCAGGGACCGGGTACTGAATTTGGATGATCAGCCATGATCGCATTGAATGGCGGAGCAGACTCGAGGGGCCGAATGGCCTACTCCTGCTCCTATCTTCTATGTTTCTATGTTTCTAAGCAGAGAAAGGACCACCTGGCGGGCAGAATCCCTCGATGGCAACAGGACCTGCCTAATACAGGATTTGAATGGGGCCGCCCTCACTTGCTGTTTGGAAGGTGGGACAACGGCCTTTGCAAATAGCGTTCCCCTCTGTTCTCTTGCTGAACAGCAAGGAAAGGCGAGAAAATGGCACCGAATCCCAGCTCGGTGAGCAATTCCTCCGCCAGGCAGGATGTGAAGGGAGTTCCAGAGGCACAGGGAAGCGTAGCACCCCCTACGGGTCACAGGTGAAGGGGGAGGCGGGCTGCTAACCGCCATTGGGCCACAACATGACCGTCAGAAGGCGGTGGGGTCAAGCCCCGCTCCCGGGAAAATTGGGCGCGCGAGCTCGGCTCGGGCTCCCGCCGCTGCGCTGTCGGAGGGGCTGACTTCCGGATGAGACACTTGGGGTGTGGCCCGTCTCTGATTGGGGCCTTCCCTCCAGCCGGCTAGGGGTCTTCTAATCAGTGGCTGGGTTGGCACAGTTGCACAACAGGCAGTTTGGGGCCAAATACCATGGCCACCTCCTTCGTTGGGCCTCCCACGGCAGCAGATTCAAGTTTGGCACGACATAGCAGAGACTCACAGACACTGAGAAATTAAGCAACCTTCCTGTCACCACCACAGCTTCCCCTTTTTATCCTGCTGCTTGCCAAATTAAGTGTCACAGAATCACAGAATCACAGAAACCCCACAGTGCAGATAGAGGCCATTTCGGCCCATCGAGCCTGCACCGACACATATCTCACCCGATCCCCATAACCCCAACACCTATCCCACCCTATCCCTGTAACCCCACCTATTTAATCCCCCTAACACTAAGGGTCAATTTATCATAGCCAATCAACCTAACCCGCACATCTTTGGACTGTGGGAGGAAACCGGAGCACCCGGAGAAAACCCACGCAAACACGGGGAGAATGTGCAAACTCCACACAGACAGTCGCCCGAGGCCGGATTCGAACCCGGGTCTCTGGTGCTGTGAGGCAACAGTGCTAACCACTATGCCACCGTGCTGCCCCTCTGATCAAGGCTGCTCTCGGGGCAAGCATTTCCTTTGACCTTACCCTAGTCAAACGAGCGGGGGCGGGGGGGGGGGCCTTCTCTGACCAAATTTGAACTGTTGTAATGTAGGAAACGCAGCAGCCAATTTTTTTAAATTCGCTTATGGGATGTGGGCGTCGCTGGCAAGGCCAGCATTTACAGTCAGAAATGGGGGAACTTATAAAGATGGAAATGGCAGAGCAATTAAACAAATACTTTGGTTATGTCTTCACCGAAGAGGATACAAATAACTTCCCAGAAATGATAGAGAACCAAGGGTCTAGTGAGAAGGAGGAATGAAAGGAAATTAGTATTAGCAAAACAAATAGCGCTGGAGAAATTAATGGGACTGAAAGCCGATAAATCCCCAGGGTCTGATAATCTGCACCCCAGAGTACTAAAAGAGGTAGCCATGGAAATAGTGGATGCATTGGTTGTCATCTTCCAAAATTTTATAGATTATGGAACAGTTCCTGCAGATTAGAGGGTGGCAAATGTAACCCCACTATTTAAAAAAGGAGGGAGAGAGAAAACAGGGAACTGCAGACCGGTTAGCCTAACATCAGTAGTAGGGAACATACTAGAGCCTATTATAAAGGACCTGATAACAGGACACTTCGAAAATATCAACGGGATTAGACAAAGTCAACATGGATTTATGAAAGTTAAATCGTGTTTGACAAACCTACTGGAGTTTTTTGAGGATGTAACTGATAGAATAGATAAGGGAGAACCAGTGGATGTGGTGTATTTGGATTTTCAGAAGGCCTTTGATAAATACCCACATAAGAGGTTAGTGTGCAAAATTAAAGCACGTGGGATTGGGGGTAATATACTGGCATGGATTGAAAATTGGTTAACAGACAGGAAACAGAGAGTAGGAATAAATGTGTCTTTTTCGGGGTGGCAGGCGGTGACTAGTGGGGTACCGCAGGGATCAGTGCTCGGGCCCCAGCTATTCATAATTTGAATGAGGGAACCAAATGTAATATTTCCAAGTTTGCTGATGACACGAAATTAGGTGGGATTGTGAGTTGTGAGGAGGATGCAAAGAGGCTTCAAAGTGATTTAGACAAGTTGAGTGAGTGGGCAAATACATGGCAGATGCAGTATAACGTGGATAAATGTTATCACGGTTATCCACTTCGGTAAGAAAAACAGAACGGCAGAGTATTATTTAAATGGTGATAGATTGGGAAATGTTGATGTACAGAGGGACCTGGGTGTCCTTGTACACCAGTCACTGAAAGCAAACATGCAGGTGCAGCAAGCAGTTAGGTAGGCAAATGGTATGTTGGCCTTCATTGCAAGAGGATTTGAGTACAGGAGCAAGGATGTCTTACTACAGTTATACAGGGCCTTGGTGAGACCACACCTGGAGTACTGTGTGCAGTTTTGGTCTCCTTACTTAAGAAAGGATATACTTGCCATAGAGGGAGTGCAGCGAAGGTGCACCAGACTGATTCCTGGGATGGCAGGACTGTTGTATGAGGAGAGATTGGGTCGACTAGGCCTGTATTCACTAGAGTTTAGAAGAATGAGAGGGGATCTCATTGAAACGTATAAAATTCTGACAGGGCTAGACAGACTGGATGCAGGGAGGATGTTTCCCCTGGCTGGGGGGTCTAGAACGAGGGGTCACAGTCTCAGGATACAGGGTAGGACATTTAGGACTGAGATGAGGAGAAATGTCTTCACTCAGAGGGTGGTGAACCTGTGGAATTCTCTACCACAGAAGGCTGTGGAGGTCAAGTCACTGAATATATTTAAGAAGGAAATAGATTTCTAGACACAAAAGGTAACAAGGGGTATGGGGAGAGCGCGGGAATATGGTATTGAGATAGAGGATCAACCATGATCATGTTGAATGGCGGAGCAGGCTTGAATGGCCGAATGGCCTACTCCTGCTCCTATTGTTCTATGTGTCTATTGCCCATCCCTGATTGTCCTCGAGGAGGTGGTGGTGAGCCACCTTCTTGAACCGCTGCAGTCAGTGTGGTGAAGGTACTCCCACAGTGCTGTTAGGGAGAGAGTTCCAGGATTTTGACCCAGCGACGATGAAGGATCGGTGATATACTTCTAAGTCAGGATGGTGTGTGACTTGGAGGGGAACTTGGAGGCGGTGGTGTCCCCATGCGCCTGCTGCCCTTGTCCTTCTAGGTGGAAGAGGTCGTGGGTTTGGGAGGTGCTGCCGAAGAAGCCTTGGCGAGTTGCTGCAGAACATCTTGTAGATGGTACACACTGCAGCCACGGCGTGTCGGTGGTGGGGGGAGTGAATGTTTAAGGTGGTAGACGGGGTGCCAATCAAGCGGGCTGCTTTGTCCTGGATGGTGTCGAGCTTCTTGAGTGTTGTTGGAGCTGCACTCATCCAGGCAAGTGGAGAGTATTCCATCACACTCCTGACTTGTGCCTTGTAGATGGTGGAAAGACTTTGGGGGAGTCAGGAGGTGAGACACTCGCCGCGGAATACCCAGCCTCTGATCTGTTCTTGTTGCCACAGTATTTATGTGGCTGGTCCAGTTAAGTTTCTGGTCAATGGTGACCCCCCAGGATGTGGATGGTGGGGGATTCGGCGATGGTAATGCTGTTGAATGTCAAGGGGAGGTGGTTAGACTATCGCTTGTTGGAGATAATCATTGCCTGGCACTTGTGTCTTCTCCTTCTTAGGCAGTCCCTCGGAACCGAGGATGACTTGCTTCCACACTAAAAATGTGTTCTCGGGTGACTGATGAGCCCAATGCGGGACCTACAGTCTCTGTCACTGTTGGGGTTGTCCATGAGGGTCCTGACGTTTCCGGTCCCGAACTTCATTTTAAAGGGTGGAAGATGCCTGTGCGTGAATTCTTTTAACGTGGGGTGGCCGTTGCACACCAGCTACCACACGGGCTTGACAGAGCAAGGTCTTGGCCCAATGGCAAGGGGATCCAAGAGAATTGGAGACCAGGCTCTGCTACAACGGCCTAGCACACACACACACACACACACACACACATATTCCTACTGTCCTCCTCCCTCCTTCCCGCAGGCCCTCTCTGCCTGGGTTTCATAGGCTATAACCCTGTAGTAACAAAGGCATTAAACATTAAAAGACAGTGAGGCTGCCTCGAACAGCAGTAAGATAAACGACCGGATAATCTGTTTCTTAGGAATGTGAATTGAGGGATAAATTCTAGCCTAGACCACCGGGCGAATTTCCCAGCATTTCTTTGAATATTGCCGTGGGATCTTTTACACAGAAAGACTTGCAGGTTATATAGCACCATCAGGGCATCCCAAAGGGTTCTACAGCCAATGAATTACCTTTTTGAAGTATAGTCACTGTTGTAATGTGGGAAACGCGCCAGCCTATTTGCGCACAGCAAGCTCCCACAAACAGCAATGTGATATTGACCAGATCATCTGTTTTTAGTGATGTTGATTGAGGGATAAGTATTGAGCCAGGACACCGGAGCGAACTCTCCTGCTCCTCTTCAAATAATGCCATGGGATCTTTTACATCCACCAGAGGGTAGACAGGGCCTCGGTTCAACATCTTCTCTGAAACACGGCAGCTCTGACAGTGCGGCGCTCCCTCAGTACTGGCACTGGGAGTGTCGGCCTAGATTTTTGTGTTCACGTCTCATGGAGTGGGACTTGAACCCACAACCTTCTGACTCTAGAAGTGAGGGTGCTACCCACTGAACCACTGCTGATACCTTCTCAGGGTTTTCACTGGGTGAGAAACAGTTTTGAGAACCTTATTTTCAGCCAGAAGGATTCAATCGCATCGGTGATGGGGCGGGCTCAATCCGTGATGCATTTGGACGTGTTCCCTAGCTGTTCCCTAGCCACTGACTCCATCCCTCTCCCGAACATCTATCTGAGGCTAAACCACACTGTTCGCTGTAATGATATCAGCAAATAGTGATGGTATTTGCCTGTTTGATTATTTATGCCTTACCAGCAATACATTCGCAACCTTGGTGTCATATTTGACCCTGAAGTGAGTTTCCGACCACATATACGCAGCATAACAAAGACCGCCTACTTCCACCTCCGTAACACCGCCCGTCTCCGCCCCTGCCTCAGCTCATCCGCTGCTGAGTCCCTCATGCATCCCTCTGTTACCTCTAGACTTGACTATTCCAACGCACTCCTGGCTGGTCTCCCACATTCCACCCTACGTAAACTTGAGGTCATCCAAAACTCGGCTGCCCCGTGTCCTAACTCGCACCAAGCCCCGCTCACCCACCACCCCTGTGCTCGCTGACCTACATTGTCTCCCGGTTAAGCAGCGCCTCGATTTCAAAATTCTCATCCTTGTTTTCAAATCCCTCCATGGCCCTCGCCCCCTCCCTCTCTCAGTAACCTCCTTCAGCCCCACAACCCCCCCCACCCCCCGAGATATCTGCGCTCCTCTAATTCTGCCCTCTTGAGCCTCCCTGATTATAATCGCTCCGCCATTGGTGGCCGTGCCTTCTGTTGCCCGGGCCCTAAGCTCTGGAATTCCCTCCCTAAACCTCTCCGCCTCTCTACCTCTCTTTCCTCCTTTAAGACGCTCCTTAAAACCGACCTCTTTGACCAAGCTTTTGGCCACCTGCCTTAATTTATCCTTATGTGGCTCGGTGTCAAATTTTTTGTCTTACAATCCTCCTGTGCAGTGCCTTGGGACATTTTACTACGTTAAAGGCGCTATATAAATACAAGTTGTTGTTGTTGTCAAAGCAGGGGTGACGGTGCTGAGCTAATAAACTCTGCAGCCCCCCGGGACTCCCAGGCCCCCACCTCCGGGGGCACTTTCAAGAGCAGAGCAGAACGGAAAGGCTTGAACCAGACAATGAAGGGAGTCCATTTTGTTTTAATATTCCTTCTCGGGGTGTGGGCGTCAGTGGGAAGGCCGGTATTTATTGTCCATCGCTAGTCGCCCTGAGAAGGCGGTGGGCCTTTTTGAGCCGCTGGGTGGCGGATTGAGACAGCGGAATGGCTCGCTCGACCACTTCAGGGGTCAGTTAAAGAGTCAACCACGGTGGTGCAGGCCCGGTGAGTCACATACAGGCCCAGACCGGGTAAGGACGGCAGCTTTCCATCCCTAAAAAGACATGAGAGAACCAGTTGGGTTTTTACGACAATCCCGACAGCTTCACGGTCGCTCGAGCTGACACTAGGGGGAGGGGGTGGAATTCGCTAGCGACCATTTTGGTTCACTAACATCGCCTGAAAATAGCGCCGGCGATGGCTAACTTCAGTTTTAGCGCCCCAAGAGGGAGGCGCAGCGCCAATTGAAGCGCGCCACGTCCTTCTCAGAGTGCTAATCCCGAATATCGGGGCGGTGCGTTTCTGCAGCGCTGCACACTGGGCCATGTAGCGCTGCCGCTTGGAAGGGTTCCTCCCCTTATTAAAGGGGAGGGCCCAGGCCCACAACTCTGCGGGGCCCGGCCTGGACCACCGGGGAGCGGGGCGCCGTGCCAGCAGCTCGGCACACGAGAGGAGCGCCAG
The DNA here is from genome assembly GCF_052327205.1 of Somniosus microcephalus. Lineage (NCBI taxonomy): Eukaryota > Metazoa > Chordata > Chondrichthyes > Squaliformes > Somniosidae > Somniosus > Somniosus microcephalus. The sequence continues at coordinate 44,678,400 of NW_028225182.1, read as the reverse complement.
GCTGCCAGGTCACGGCACGGACACCCCCCCACCACGTCCAAAGACGCAAAGGGCCGCGACAAGTCGGCCGATTTTCTTTTCCCGCCCGCCACCTCCCCTTCTGCCGCTCCGTTCCCAGCCCCCTGAATCGCTCGCCGTCGCCGCACCAGCCAATTTTGTAGGTGAGGTGGAAACAAGATGGGGGGCGCTGTGCGCGGTGATGACAGAGCACGCAGCGCCGCTACACTCCCACTGAATTTAGCGGCGCTGCACCCGGGCGAAAATTGTTTGGCCCCCAGGAGCGCTAACGAGAGAAAGACTTGCATTTATATAGCGCCTTTCACAACCTCCGGATGTCTGAAAGCACTTTACAGCCAATGAAGTACTTTTGAAGTGTAGTCACTGTTGTAATGTAGGAAACGCGGCAGCCAATTTCCGCACAGCAAGCTCCCACAAACGGCATCATGATAATGACCAGATATTCTGTTTCTTAGATGTTGATTGAGGGATAAATATTGGCCCCAGGGCACCAGGGATAACGCCCCTGCTCTTCTTCAAAATAGTCCCATGGGATCTTTTACGTCCACCTGAGAGAGCAGACGGGACCTCGGTTTAATGGCTCATCCAAAAGACGGTAGCTCCAACAGTGCAGCACTCCCTCAGCCCTGCACTGGGAACGTCAGCCTAGATTTTGGTGCTCAAGTCTCTGGAGTGGGACTTGAACCCACGACCTTCTGACTCAGAGGCGAGTGTGCTACCCACTGAACCACAGCTGACAGCAAATGTGCCAAATTTTAAGAATCTCCAGATTCGTTTCTCCAATTGCCCACCGTGGGATTTGTACTCACCGTTCTGCCAGGATTACTGGTCCAGTAACATAACCACTACACCACTGTACCCCTATTATCAGGAGTGCGAGCTGGTTTGTACAGTGGCATGAAGCAGCAGTGCTGTGGGGCAGTCGCCAGTATAACGGGGAGGACTGCCAGTGCCAGGCTAACAAGGGGCTGAAATAACAGTGGGCTCGCCCCCCCCCCACCCCCACTGTGGCCGGAACCTCCGCCCGCTCCTTACAAGGCCGCCCGTGTCAGAGCGGGCGGGGAATTCCCGGCCATTGGGGTGGCCCCCCCCCCCGCGGAGCCAGCGCGCTCCCAGCGTGAGAGCCGCGCTGGACACCGCAAATCTCAGCCTTGGCGTTTCTGCCAGTCTGAAACTTCACAATCATAGAGACAGGAGGAGGCCATTCAGCCCCTCCAGCCTGTCCCGCCATTCAATCAGATCACGGCCGGCCTGTATCTTAACTCCATTTACCCGCCTTGGTTCCATAACACTTAATAAACTTACCCAACAAAAATCTATCAATCTCAGTTTTGAAAGCTTCAATTGACCCCCAGCCCCAGCAGCTTTATGGGGGAGCGAGTTCCAGATTTCCACCACCCTTTGTGTGAAGAAGTGCTTCCTGACATCACCCCTGAACGGCCTGGCTCTAATTTTAAGGTCCTGCCCCCTTGTTCTGGACTCCCCCCCACCAGAGGACATAGTTTCTCTCTATCCACCCTATCAACTCCTTTGATCATCTTAAACACCTCAATTAGATCACCCCTTAATCTGTGCACAGTTTTCGTCTCCTTATCTAAGGAAGGCAGTGGAGGCGGTGCAACGAAGGTTCACTAGATTGATTCCTGGGATGAGAGAGTTGTCCTATGATGAGAGGTTGTGTAGAATGGGCCCATACTCTCTGGAGTTTAGAAGAATGAGAGGAGATCGCATTGAAACACACAAGATTCTGAAGAGGAATGACAGGGTAGATGCCGAGAGGTTGTTTCCCCTGGCTGGAGAGTCTAGAACTAGGGGGCACAGTCTCAGGATAAGGGGTCGGCCATTTAAGACCAAGATGAGGTGAAATTTCTTCACTCAAAGGGTGGTGAATCTTTGGAATTCTCTGCCCCAGAGGGCTGTGGATGCTCAGTCGTTGAGTATATTCAAGGCTGAGATCGATAGATTTTTGGACTCTAGAGAATCAAGGGATATGGGGATCGGGTGGGAAGGTGGAGTTGAGGGCGAAGATCAGCCATGATCTTATTAAATGGCAGAGCAGGCTCGAGGGGCCGAGTTGCTGCAGTGCATCTTGTAGATGGTACAGACAGCAGCCACGGTGCGCCGGTGGTGGAGGGAGTGAATGTTTAAGGTGGTGGATGGGGTGCCGATCAGGCGGGCTGCTTTGTCCTGGATGGTGTCGAGCTTCTTGAGTGTTGTTGGAGCTGCACTCATCCAGGCAAGTGTACAGCCAAGTGGATTATGGGACTCTAGAGAATCAAGGGATATGGGGATCGGGTGGGATGGTGGAGTTGAGGTCGAAGATCAGCCATGATCTTATTGAATGGCGGAGCAGGCTCGAGGGGCCGTGTGGCTGACTCCTGCTCTTATTTCTAATGTCCTTATGTTCTGCGCTCTGTTCCATTTCTCTTGCAGAACGTTAGTTCAGAGGAGGTCTTCTACGCGACATTACAGCTCAGCGAAAGGTCAACCGCAAACAGCAATGTCACGCCACGGGAGGAGAATATTTTATATGCAGCCGTGAGGTTTCAGGCTAGCTAGACTCGCTCGGTCCTGCGGACATCTGACTTCAAGGAACCATGATGTCGACACGAGCCACGAAGGAATGCGCCCTGATTTTTCCACACCCACACGCAAAATATTTCCTCATCGCCGTTGGACTGGAATCTCGTCTCTCCTTCCGATGGCTTGAGTGCGCCATCTCGCCACGAATTACCGGGCGGGCAGGGACCAGGAAATACCAGGCTCGCTTGCCAAGCTGGTGCTGGCTTCAAGCAGCAGTAGGATGGCCCGTTTGCCCTCCATTTCCTCCATCCCACCCCCCACCCCTCCTCCCCCACCCACCCACGCTTTCATTTAAGAAGGGGCAGAAAAATAATCAACTGCCCCCCCACCCCCCCACCGCTTCTGATCTGTTGAATCCAGCCGGATGTGTGGATGCTGGTGGTAGATGGCATCTGGTGCAGTTCTGAGTTCCCTCCCGCCCCGCCAACCACCTCTCGGCCACATAGCCAGCAGACATTCCCGTCTAGGCTCACGAAGAGCAGACGAGGTGCTGACGCCCCAGCAAGTGGTCAACGCCTTTGGCACAGCAAGAGGGGGTGGGCGGGGGTCGTGGGGGTGGGACGTGGTGGGGGACGTCTGTTAAGTGGACCGCCAGAATAAAGCAGTTCGGTCCCGGTGTGGCACAAGAGCTCACGTTTTTTTAAATTTGTTTTTATGTATGTGAGCATTTATTGCCCATCCCTAGTCGCCCCTTGAGAAGGTAGTGGTGAGCCGCCTTCTTGAACCGCTGCAGTCCGTGTGGTGAAGGTGCTCCCACAGTGCTGTTAGGGAGGGAGTTCCAGGATTTTGACCCAGCGACGATGAAGGATCGGCCGATATACTTCCAAGTCGGGATGGTGTATGTGACTCGGAGGGGAACTTGGAGGTGGTGGTGTTCCCATGCCCCTGCTGCCCTTGTCCTTCTAGGTGGAAGAGGTGGTGGGTTTGGGAGGTGCTGCCGAAGAAGCCTTGGCGAGTTGCTGCAGTGCATCTTGTAGATGGTACACACTGCAGCCACGGTGCGCCGGTGGTGGAGGGAGTGAATGTTTAAGGTGGTGGATGGGGTGCCGATCAGGCGGGCTGCTTTGTCCTGGATGGTGTCAAGCTTCTTGAGTGTTGTTGGAGCTGCTCTCATCCAGGCAAGTAGATTATGGTCGACTGGACCTCACCCACCTCCAGCTTTCGATTTGCAAGTGGCCCACTGTCTATCGGCGTTAAAGGAAGGACTGTATTGTTTATCAGCTCCACCTATCTCCAATTTGCGAATAAATTTGATGGGAAAGGTGGAGCTTCTGGGGAATGTAGCCTATCTTTCAGAAGAACCCCAACAAGGACCTCAGTCAGATGACTAAAAAATAAATTGACCGAAATCGCACATAAGGTTTGGAATTCCTCGAAACGAGGCTTGGGGTGTGGGCAAGGCTGTAATTACTTTTTTTTTTAATCGTTCATGGGATGTGGGCATCATCAGCAAGAGCGGTATTTATTGCCCATTCCTAATTGCCCTCGAGAAGATGGCAGTGAGCCACCATTTCAGAGGGCCGTTAAGAGTCAACCACGTTGCTGTGGGTCTGGAGTCATATATAGGCTAGACCGGGTAAGGGCGGCAGATTTCCTTCCCTAAAGGACATTAGTGAATCAGATGGGTTTTTACGACAATCCGGTAATTTCTTGGTCATTTACACTAGCTTTTTTAATTCCAGATTTATTTAATTAACTTTATTTAAATTCCCCAGCTGCCGTGGTGGGAATTGGACTCGGGTCTCATGGAGCATTAGTCCAGGCCTCGGGATTACTGGTCCAGTAACATAACCACGATGCCACCGTACTGCCCATTTTATGGCTGATTAAGATTTCTGAAATATCCCGGCAGCCCACTTGAGAACTGGACGGTGCGATCACAAACTGGGCCAGCCGGCGATTGAAATCAGCCAGACGGCGGCTTCTCCCGATCACTAACCAGCACCCACTGCGGGAAAGGAGATGAGCGTTACGGGGGGGAGGACTGAGCTGGGCTTGACTGTGAGGCCCTCTGCAGTCGAATAGCCTGATGCAGGAGGGAGTCGGGGGTCAGCGCCTCGGCTTACGCATGAACCGTAGGTGGCGACTATGATAGGATTTGCTTAAAACCTGTTACATCAGTAGCATTTTCCAGTTCTGATGAAAGATCCCGTCGACCGGGGGGCGCGGGGAGGAGAAAGGGGGGAATTTTTACCCGAAAAAAATGGGTGGCTTTGGAGTCGGGTGGGAGGTTAAAGAGTTAAATTACTGAATCCTGATTCCCAACCCACCCAATTCCGGATTTAACAGAGGGGGGACGGGTTGGGGGGGTGGCGGCGGGTGGGGGGAGAGCCAATCCGCTGCCAGGAGGCGGGCCACTCATTTAACTATTATAATGAGGCTGGCGTGCCTCGTGTTGATCCACCATTACAAATTTAACTCTGGCTGGTTGGGTTTCCCCAGGCCCTGGTCCTCGTCCGGCCCCGATTCACACCCTGTGCACCCCCCCTCCACTCCCCCGATGCTCCTCCTGCCTCCTCCCCCCACCCCCCCCGCTCCGGACCTGGTCATCCTCTGTTTCCCCCCCCGCCCAAGCCCTCCCCCGATTGCTCCTCCGGCCCCTGCCGACGCCTCCCTGCCTCCTCTCTGCGGCCTAGTGCCGCAGGCCTCACCGCCTGGCTGGCTGTGGGTGGGTAACAGAGCTTCGAAACGTTAAGCAGGCCCAGCCGTTCAATCCGGCAGGGCCTGCGGGAAAGCCGGTCTCCCGGGTTTCCTGACCGCCCCCTAGCCCGACCTCCACCGTTCCCGACCCGCCTCCCGATTAAAATTCTGGCCGTTAACTCCGTCTCTCTCTCCACTGATGCGGCCTGACCTGCTGAGTATTTCCGGCATTTTCCGTAAATGCCTGATTGCACATGACGAACTGAAAGCTTTTAATTAATTCTACCGTAAACAAACTTGCAGACTGGGCATGTAAATGGCAAATGAATTTCAATATCGATAAGTGTGAGGTGGTGCATTTTGGAAGGAGGAATAAGGGGGCCACCAACTCCTTGGAAAATAAGGGGGTAAAATTCGGTCGCCCCGAAAAAGTTAGCGCCCCCGCGCCCGAAATTCACTGGTAGCGCCCCAAGAGAGAGCTTATTAAAGGGAAGGATCTAGCGCAGTGCGACCCAGGGCCCAGGCTCCGTTAACCTCCCGCTGAATGCCTCTTAGGGTGCTAATGGGAGGTGCAAAGCCACCGAATTTTGCCCCCAATATTGTCTTCTTGAACCAGCACAGCCCCCCCATGTAACAGGTCACAAATGCAGCACTTATTCACAAGTGCAGAAAAACACACGCACAATTTGCGTCACCGAATTGAAAACAAAAAGCAGGAAAAACTACGATTTAACAGAAATAGACATTCATCTTTCTTCCAGGACACGAGAAGCAATCAGACTGACTTGGAAATGCTTACTAATGGGCCAGAAATTAGGATCGGGGGCTTGCCGCGCGTGCAAGCCCCCGATCTGCACTCACCTGGCGCGCTGACATCTGAAGCCCGGGCCTGCTTGCATTTCCTGTCACTGGCCCGGTTCAGATGTCGGCGCGATGTGCTTACCTGATCCAGCGGCGTAGTTAGTGCGATGTGCCGGCTGGGATCAGGTGAGCACTGTGCAGCCAATCAGGGGAGGGGAAGGTTCATTCATGAGTTTGATAGTAAAGACTGTCAAACTCATGAAAAGTACGGGCGTCCAAAAGACTAGTTTAACTTTAATTAAAATTTTAAAAAACATCCCAATAATTAAATAAACTATCAATAACTTTAAAAAACTATTTAAAACAATTAATAAAATTTTTGAAAACATTTTTTTTTTACGAATTTGGGTCTAAAAATAAACTTACCTTATTGTAAAGTCCTTAAAAACAATGAAGCTGTGGAAAAAATGTAATAATTTTAAATAATAGACCACTTACCTTCAAGAATCCACTCCTTACGCCTCCTTTTTTCATTTCCAAAAAGTTCAGGCCCTTGCACACGCGCAAACCTATCTAAACGAAGGAAGTTCAACGCGTGCGCGCAGAGTCCTGCGTGCACGCGTTGGACCTCTTAACCCCTTAGTTCGATGGAGAGGAAATGCCGGTTTCCCGCGCATGCGCTGTGCATGCTGGAATCCGGCACTTCCAACGGGCCCACGTGTGAGTACACCGTCCGTACTCACACGTTGGGACCGGAATTACTGGCCCAATATGTTGACGTAAAGATGTTAATTTACAAATTTCGCTTCTAATGTTTCCCTCTCAAACATTCTCCACAATATTAATCCCTGCTCTTATCATGAAAAGTGTTGAATTATTTTAGGTACTTAGCAATTAAATAGCTGGAAACAAACTTCATTGTACTCTTAGTTTTTAATCTCCTATTTCAAACATTTATACCAAATTGAAATTGTACATTTTCTGTGTCTTTCTCAATAAACAAGTCGTGGTTTCTTCTAAAGTAGCTTCCTGCAATTTGTATACATTATTACATAACTCTTGTTACTATTAACACTCCACTAAACGTTTAAGAGGAAATCTATATTTACATTATTCCTGGGACTTGTTCGGACTGTAGACAACTTCCCGGCTATCGTGCTGAAGACTTGTACTCCAGAACTAGCCGCACCTCTAGCCAAGCTGTTCCAGTACTGGCATCTATCTGACAATGTGGAAAACTGCCCAGGTATGTCCTGTCCACAAAAAGCAGGATAAATCCATTTACCGCCCCATCAGTCTACTCTCAATCATCAGCAAAGTGATGGAAGGTATCATCGACAGTGCTATCAAGCGGTACTTACTCACCAATAACCTGCTCACTGATGCCCAGTTTGACTGAGGGACTGAGAGACCCCAGTCAGTATACAGACATCTCCCTGATAGAGACTGAGAGACTCAAGTCAATGTACAGATATCTCCCAGAGAGAGAGGGACTGAGAGACCCCAGTCAGTGTACAGATATCTCCACGAGAGAGAGGGACTGAGAGACCCCAGTCAGTGTACAGATATCTCCCTGAGAGAGGGACTGAGAGACACCACTCAGTGTACAGATATCTCCCTCAGGGAGTGGGACTGAGAGACCCCAGTCAGTGTACAGACATCTCCCTGAGGGAGAGGGTCTGAGAGACACCAGTCAGTGTACAGATATCTCCCTCAGAGAGAGGGATTGAGAGACCCCAGTCAGTGTACAGATATCTCCCTGAGAGAGAGGGACTGAGAGACCCCAGTCAGTGTACAGATATCTCCCTGAGAGAGAGGGACTGAAAGACCCCAGTCAGTGTACAGCTATCTCCCTCAGAGAGAGGGATTGAGAGACCCCAGTCAGTGTACAGATATCTCCCTGAGTGAGAGGGACTGAAAGACCCCAGTCAGTGTACAGCTATCTCCCTGAGAGAGAGGGACTGAGAGACACCAGTCAGTGTACATATATCTCCCTGAGGTGGGACTGAGAGACCCCAGTCAGTGTACAGATATCTCCCTGAGAGAGAGGGGACTGAGAGACACCAGTCAATGTACAGATATCTCCCTGAGAGAGAGGGACTGAGGGACACCAGTCAGTGTACAGATATCTCCCCGAGAGAGAGGGACAGAGAGACCCCAGTCAGTGTACAGATATCTCCCTGAGAGAGAGGGATTGAGAGGCCCCAGTCAGTGCACAGATATCTCCCTGAGAGGGGACTGAGAGACCGCAGTGTAAGATTTGGATCACCGGTCACACACAGATTACCCAAAGGGCTTTAGGATTTTGTAAGGCTTTTTATTAAAGAGCAACATTTTATAGCATAATCAGATATTACATGTGATTAAGATAAATATATTAGACATACAACCCGTGACAGCAGAGAGCGATCTACGGCCCCAATGGCGGAATGCCACGATCGGACGGATGGTTAGATGCCCGATGAGACAGCGTGGAGGTCTCGGCTCAGTGGATCTCTGCAGCCAGTAGCAGCAGTCACTTCTGTTAATTCCTCCCTCGAGCTGTTGGAGGAGTTCGGCCGTCAGCCAGCATTGATTCCCACCTCGAGGAAGCCTTCGCCCATCGCTGTCTGACTATTTCTTCCTCGGTCTCTTATTTTATACTGTATTTCGATGGGCTGGTGATCACCTGGTGTCAATAATTTGTTCAGCATCTATAATCCAATTGTGAAGTGGGAGGGCATCCCTCACCACCCCTTCCTGCATGGCTGACAAGGCATTGCTCTCATCTTACTGAGGAATGTCTTGTTATGTTTGTTAAAAGACAGCTATTTCTTACACCAGTCAGTGTACAGATATCTCCCTGAGGGAGAGGGTCTGAGAGACACCAGTCAGTGTACGATATCTCCCTGAGAGAGAGGGACGGAGAGACACCAGTCAGTGTACAGGTATCTCCCTGATGGAGAGGGGACTGAGAGACTCCAGTCAGTGTACAGATATCTCCCTGAGAGAGAGAGAGACTGAGAGACCCCAGTCAGTGTACAGATATCTCCCTGAGAGAGAGGGGACTGAGAGACTCCAGTCAGTGTACAGATATCTCCCTGAGAGAGAGGGACGGAGAGACACCAGTCAGTGTACAGATATCTCCCTGAGAGAGAGGGACTGAGAGACCCCAGTCAGTGTACAGATATCTCCCTGAGAGAGAGGGACTGAGAGACCCCAGTCAGTGTACAGATATCTCCCTGAGAGAGAGGGACTGAGAGACCCCAGTCAGTGTACAGATATCTCCCTGAGAGAGAGGGACTGAGAGACCCCAGTCAGTGTACAGATATCTCCCTGGGAGAGAGGGACTGAGAGACCCCAGTCAGTGTACAGATATCTCCCTGAGAGAGAGGGACTGAGAGACCCCAGTCAGTGTACAGATATCTCCCTGAGAGAGAGGGACTGAGAGACCCCAGTCAGTGTACAGATATCTCCCTGGGAGAGAGGGACTGAGAGACCCCAGTCAGTGTACAGATATCTCCCTGAGAGAGAGGGACTGAGAGACCCCACTCAAGACTAGAGACAAGTTTAGTGCGATAGAAGCAAGAGCCTCTGACCGGTCACAGGAGTAAGTAGCACGGAGTCCAGTTCGACGGAGTACTGCTTCTACAGAGCACTAAACTCGGAATTTGGTGAGTGATGGAATTCGATGCATTGAGGAAAGTGGTGCTCTTCTGTTACTTTCAAAAACAAGGAGGAGTCTGAGAGTGGGAGCGTGAGACAGCGATACCTGAGAGCTGAGGTCTAGAGGCATTAATTAAAATGAATTGTTTAAACCAGATGCTAATTAGCTTTTGAAAGAGGGAATAGACATTTTGTAGATCAAGAATGGGCAGCTGATACTTGTTGCTTGCAATTCCTGTGCCATGTGGGAACTTCAGGACATTTCATGTGTCTTGCGGGGGCCACGTGTGCAGGAAGCGTTTCCAGCTTCTTGAGCTGGAGCTCAGGGTGTCCGAGCTTGAGGGGCAGCTGGAGTCACTGCGGAGCATCAGGGATTCCCGGCGCGTACGTTCCAGGAGCTGGCCGCCCTACAGGCAGAGCAGAGTTCAGGCTCGTAAATGGGTGGCCATCCGGAAGAGTAGGAAAAGGCAGGAAGTGCACGATTGTGGCATAGTGGTTAGCACTGTTGCCTCACAGCGCCAGGGACCCGGGTTCAAATCCGGCCTCGGGTGACTGTCTGTGTGGAGTTTGCACATTCTCCCCGTGTTTCCGTGGGTTTTCTCCGGGTGCTCCGGTTTCCTCCCACAGTCCAAAAATGTGCGGGTTAGGTTGATTGGCCATGATAAAAATTGACCCTTAGTGTTAGGGGGGATTAAATACATGGGGTTACAGGGTTACGGGGATAGGGCTTGGGTGGGATGGCTGTCGGTGTAGGGACCGGGTGCTAGGGTTTGGATGATCAGCCATGATCTCGTTGAATGGCGGAGCGGGCTCGAGGGGCCGAGTGGCCTACTCCTGCTCCTATCTTCTATGTTTCTATGATTCTTCGGGGTGTGTGTCACTCTCAAGCCGGCACGCAGCATTGGAGATTGCTGGGAGTGACGGCACCTTGAAGGAGTGCAGTCCCGACCATGGCACCAATGGGCGAGGGACAGCACCATGGGGAACAGCAAAGCGTAGGAATGCAGTGGTTATAGGAGATTCCATAGTTGGGGGGACAGACAGGCGTTTCTGTAACCGTCGCCGTGAGGCCCGCATGGTGTGTTGCCTCCCTGGTGCCAGGGTAAAGAACATCACGGAGAGGGTGCAGAATATTCTGCGGGGGGGGGGGAAGGGAGCGAGCCAGAAGTTGTGCCACACCTCCGTACCAATGGCAGAGAGAGGGCAGCTATTGAGGCCCTACAGTCAGGCTTTCAGGAGCTAGGGAGGAAGTTAAAAAGTAGGAGGAGATTTACCAGAATGGTTCCGGGGATGGGGGATTTTAGCTACAAGGCGAGGTTGGAGAAGCTGAGGTTGTTCTCCTTGGAGCAAAGGAGGTTGAGGGGAGATTTGATAGAGGTGTACAAGATTATGATGGGTTTGGTAGACGGAGAAAGGCTGTTCCCATTAGCTGATGGTACAAGGACTAGGGGACACAGATTTAAGGTTTTGGGCAAGAGATACAGGGGAGATGTGAGGAAGAACTTTTTAACGCAGCGAGTGGTGAGGACCTGGAACTCGCTGCCGACGAGGGTGGTGGAAGCGGAGACACTCAATGTTTTCAAAAGGAAATTGGATTGGAGGGAAATAAACTTGCAGGGCTACGGGGACAGAGCGTGGGAATGGGAGCTGACTGGATTGCTCAACAGAGAGCCGGCACGGACTCAATGGGCCGAATGGCCTCCTTCAGCGTTGCCATGACTCTATTGACTGTCTACGAGGCGCGATTAAATACAGCAAGACCCAAGAAGAGGTCTTCAGCAGACCCCAAACCATAGCAGGCAGAACCCTCTTAACAACAGAACCGTCCAATGAAAGGGGCACTAGTTGTAGCTTTTATTGAGAGGCGCAAACTTAAAATTCTGCTTGATCAACATTTGCGAGCAACCCCTCGCTGTTCAGCATTATTCATCTCTCCATGTTGCACCTCCTCCCCCTTCGTTGCCCGCAGTGGCGTTTTATTTTTGGTATGGGGGTGCAGTTTGGTTGGGATTCGGTGGGTAAACAGGCTGGGGCATATAGGCAGGCTGGGCCATATAGGCAGGCTGGGCCATGAAGGTTGGGTGCGGCAGAATCGAAGTGGTGGCATTAATGACGGTCACAGCGTTCTTGCGTTTTTTCATTTCCCGAGCAAGCTGGCACCAGCCGCAGCAGTTGCACCAGTACATGATGCAGCAGTCATTACAGATGGAGCCCTGGGTGGAAAAGAATGAACACAAAGCAATTTTTATTGGTCATCAATCAACCGATCATTCACCCTCTCCAAACCATTAATTTTTTGCATTCTGCCGAATCTTCAATTGTCCCAATTTTCCATGGTTCTACTATCCTTCCTGTAATCGGGAGACCCATCACGGCAACCCAATAGTCCTTATTCATGCTGGTCTCTAGAGCCGGGTGTGCTCAAAACCATGCAGTGCCATGAGGTGTCAGAGGAGTGGAGGTCCGTGCCAGGATCCACCGTAGTGATTCTCATGGTTTGAGATGTCCTGGCCACACGGGAGTTCCAGGGCCAGAATGAGAAAGTCACGATGGTCCAGGGACAGAATGAGAAACTCACGATGGTCCAGGGACAGAATGAGAAACTCACGATGGTCCAGGGACAGAATGAGAAACTCATGATGGTCCAGGGACAGAATGAGAAAGTCACGATGGTCCCGGGTCAGAATGAGAAACTCAAGATGGTCCAGGGTCAGAATGAGAAACTCACCATGGTCCAGGGTCAGAATGAGAAACTCACGATGGTCCAGGGACAGAATCAGAAACTCACGATGGACCAGGGACAGAATCAGAAACTCATGATGGTCCAGGGACAGAATGAGAAACTCACGATGGTCCAGGGACAGAATGAGAAACTCACGATGGTCCAGGGACAGAATGAGAAACTCACGATGGTCCAGGGAGAGAATGAGAAACTCACGATGGTCCAGGGACAGAATGAGAAACTCACGATGGTCCAGGGACAGAATGAGAAACTCATGATGGTCCAGGGACAGAATGAGAATGTCAAGATGGTCCAGGGACAGAATCAGAAACTCACGGTGGACCAGGGCCAGAATGAGAAAGTCACGATGGTCCAGGGAGAGAATGAGAAAGTCACGATGGTCCAGGGACAGAATGAGAAACTCACGATGGTCCAGGGACAGAATGAGAAAGTCACGATGGTCCAGGGACAGAATCAGAAACTCACGATGGTCCAGGGACAGAATGAGAAACTCACGATGGTCCAGGGACAGAATCAGAAACTCACGATGGCCCAGGGACAGAATGAGAAACTTATGATGGTCCAGGGACAGAATGAGAAACTCACGATGGTCCAGGGTCAGAATGAGAAACTCACCATGGTCCAGGGTCAGAATGAGAAACTCACGATGGTCCAGGGACAGAATCAGAAACTCACGATGGACCAGGGACAGAATCAGAAACTCATGATGGTCCAGGGACAGAATGAGAAACTCACGATGGTCCAGGGACAGAATGAGAAACTCACGATGGTCCAGGGACAGAATGAGAAACTCACGATGGTCCAGGGACAGAATGAGAAACTCATGATGGTCCAGGGACAGAATGAGAATGTCAAGATGGTCCAGGGACAGAATCAGAAACTCACGATGGACCAGGGCCAGAATGAGAAAGTCACGATGGTCCAGGGAGAGAATGAGAAAGTCACGATGGTCCAGGGACAGAATGAGAAACTCACGATGGTCCAGGGACAGAATGAGAAACTCATGATGGTCCAGGGACAGAATGGGAAACTCACAATGGTCCAGGGACAGAATCAGAAACTCACGATGGTCCAGGGACAGAATGAGAAACTCACGATGGTCCAGGGTCAGAATGAGAAACTCACAATGGTCCAGTGACAGAATGAGAAACTCACGATGGACCAGGGACAGAATGAGAAAGTCACAGTGGTCCAGGGACAGAATGAGAATCTCACGATGGTCCAGGGTCAGAATGAGAAACTCACGATGGTCCAGGGTCAGAATGAGAAGCTCACGGTGGTCCAGGGACAGAATGAGAAACTCACAATGGTCCAGGGACAGAATGAGAAACTCACGATGGTCCAGGGTCAGAATGAGAAACTCACAATGGTCCAGTGACAGAATGAGAAACTCACGATGGACCAGGGACAGAATGAGAAACTCACGATGGTCCAGGGTCAGAATGAGAAACTCACGATGGTCCAGGGTCAGAATGAGAAACTCACGATGGTCCAGGAACAGAATGAGAAACTCACAATGGTCCAGGGTCAGTATGAGAAACTCACGATGGTCCAGTGACAGAATGAGAAACTCACAATGGTCCAGGGTCAGAATGAGAAAGTCACGATGGTCCAGGGACAGAATGAGAATCTCACGATGGTCCAGGGACAGAATGAGAAACTCACGATGGTCCAGGGTCAGAATGAACTTCCCTCCCATTTCAAAAGGGAAGAGAAGAAATAACTGAAAAAGAAAATACTCAATGGGGTTGGAGAAGGAGCAGGGGAACGGGACTGAGTGGAGAGATCTTTCAGGGACCTAGCACAGGAACAATGGGCTGAATGGAGAAGGAGAATGGAACTGAGTGGGGAGTTCTTTTGGAAAGCTGGCACAGGAGCAATGGGGTGGATGGCATCCTTCTGTCCTGTAAAAATTTGCGTCAACGAGAGGATAAAAAGTGGCAGCACCGTGTCCCAGACCCCTGCCCCCTCCCCACCCCCCCCGCCCGCCACCCCCCGCTAGCGATACCCCTGCGTCGTCCCACACAAGGCAAGCCACTCCAATCTTACCGGAATGTTGTATCTCTCACGGACACCAACTCGCATTGCGAGGGAGATTGGAGGAATGGCTCCCAAACTGAAGTAGCCACAGGCGTTGCAGGAGGTGTCCAATAATGGGAGGCATAGGCATTCTCCGAACTCATCCACTGTCTTGCACATGAAGCATGGCATGCACCAAGCCGCGAAGCAACCTGGGGAGTGCAGAGCACAAAGACAGCGAGCTTAACACTAGCCTACAAGGACCACACATACCCACTCTCTATGTTACCACTCTTCTACCATATGGTACCAAAGTCGACAGGATTGCTTCTATGTCCTATTGTCATCATTCCCCGGCATGTGGGCATCATTGTAAGAACCAGCCATTTGTTGTAAACTCCTGCTGTAATGTGACCAAATTTAAAAGCTGACCACATTTTATATACCAGCATGCTGCGCGAGGCCAAGAGACTTTTGATGCTGTGGTTGGAAGCTGTGAAGGCTACCAGCTGTCTTTCAACAGATAAGGGAAACAGACCTTGAGAGTCCTGTGGGAACAGACTATTGAACTGTGGAATCTTTGCAAGAACAGAAACATCTTCAGACTATGGAATGTAACCGGCCTTGAGGCCCATGGATGCTTAATGGGCTATTGCTGAGAAGAACTGAAAAACAACAATTGACCATTATTCGTATAGTTTGGGACATGTACGCAGTGGCAGAGTTACCAAGTTTTGAGGTCTAAAGGGCGCTGTAAACAGACACTCAGGGCTGCAGTCGGGGGCGACCTGGTCGGTTAAGAACATACGAACAAAATAAATAAGAGCAGGAGTAGGCCATACGGCCCCTTGAGCCATTCAGTAAGATCATGGCTGATCTTTGACCTCAATTCCACTTTCCCGCCCGATCTCCATATCCCTTGATTCCCCCAGAGTCCAAAAATCTATCGATCTCAGCCTTGAATATACTCAACGACCGAGCATCCACCGCCCTCTGGGACAGAGAACTCCAAAAGGTTCACAACCCTTTGAGTGAAGAAATTCCTCCTCATCTCGGTCTTAAATGGCCGACCCCTTATCCTGAGTCTATGCCCCCTAGTTCTAGATGCTACAGCCAGGGGAAACCATCTCTCAGCATCTACCCTGTCAATGCCCTTCAGAATCTTGTATGTTTCAATGAGATCGCCTCTCATTCTTCTAAACTCCAGAGAGTATCGGCCCATTCTACACAATCTCTCATCATAGGACAAAACTGTGCCCAGTACTCCAGGTGTGGTCTCACCAAGGTCCTGTACAATTGTAGCAAGACTTCCTTACTCTTATACTCCAACCACCTAGCAATAAAGGCCAACATGCCATTTGCCTTGCTTATTGCTTACTGTACCTGCATGCTAGCTGTGTTTCTTGCATGAGGACACCCAAATCCCTCTGAACACCAACACTTGAAAGTTTCTCACCATTTAAAAAATATGCTGTTTTTCTATTCTTTCTACCAAAGTGAATAACCTCACATTTCCCTACATTATACTCCATCTGCCACCTTACTGCCGACTCACTGAGTCTATCTATATCCCTTTGCTGACTCTTTGGGGGAGAAATTCGGTTGCTTTGCGCCTCCTGTTAGCACCCTAAGAGGGCGCTAACGGGGTGCAAGGCAACTAGCGCCCAGGCACGGTGCCGCCAACGCCTCCCACGAAATTCAGCGGGAGGTTAGCGGCGACGGTAAACCTTAGCGCCCTGCGGCACTGCGCTGCCGGCGATAACGTCATCTGACACCTCTCTCACCTCCCACTGTAGTCACTGGCGCAACGCAGGAAACCTGGCAGCCAATTTGTGCACAGCAAGATCCCACAAACAGCAATGTGATCCTGGCCAGATATTCTCCTTTAGTCATGTTGGTTGAGGGATAAATATCGGCCAAGGACTCTGGGGAGGGAGAACGCCCCTGCTCTTCTCCCCTGCCCAGCTGTCCCATCTGATTCTCTCTCGCCGGCCTTCCCACCCAGCGCGCCCACTGTGGGCAAATCTTGCCAATCTCCTCCCCGTCCAACTCATCCCCTCCAGCGCTGACCCTGTGGATGCTGGCAGTGGGGCAGCCATCACCGACCCCCTCCGCATCTCCCTCCAGAATGTCTGTTCACTTGCGAACAAGCTTATTATCATGGATGACTGCATCGATATCATGGCCCTGACGGAAACTTGTTTGAGGGGTGATGACACCTTACCCTTAAATGAAGCCTCCCTGCCTGGCTATACCTTCCACCACTTGCCCTGCTCAGACCGCCGTGGTGGCGGTGTGGATCTCATCACCAAATCACACCTTGGTCTGTCTCCCTATTCCTCCAGCAGTTTTGCCTCCTTTGAGCATCTCACCTTATTCCACCCCTCTCACCTCTCATTTAAAATTCTCCTTCTCTACCGCCCACCCAAGTACCATAAAAATTTTATCACTGAGATATCTTCACTGTTCTCCTCCCTCAGCCTCTGCACCGAACGACTTCTCACCCTCGGTGATTTCCACCTTCATCTCAATTCATCATGCTCTCTCTCCTCTGAGTTCACTAGCCTCCAATCCTCCCTTAATCTCTCCCTCCATGGAAACTCCCCAACCCATATTAGAAGATAGGAGATAGGATAGAAACATAGAAGATAGGAGCAGGAGTAGGCCATTCGGCCCCTCGAGCCTGCTCTGCCACTCAATGAGATCATGGCTGATCATCCAAATTCAGTACCCTGTTCCTGCCTTCTCCCCATATCCCTTGATCTCTTTAGCCTTAAGAAATATATCTAACTCCTTCTTGAATATATTTAATGAATTGGCCTCTACGGCCTTCTGTGGTAGAGAATTCCACAGGTTCACCACTCTCTGGGTGAAGAAATTCCTCCTCATCTCTGTCCTGGCTTACCCCTTATCCTTAGACTGTGATCCCTGGTTCTGGACTTCCCGACCATCGGGAACATCCTTCCCGCATCTAGTCTGTCTAGACCTTTTAGAATTTTATAAGTTTCAATGAGATCCCCTCTCATTCTTCTAAACTCCAGTGAGTATAAGCCCAATCGACCTAATCTCTCCTCATACGTCATTCCTGCCATCCCAGGTATCAGCCTGGTGAATCTTTGCTGAACTCCCTCCATGGCAAGAACATCCTTTCTCAGATAAGGCGACCAAAACTGCACAGAATACTCAAGGTGCGGTCTCACCAAGGCCCTGTACAACTGCAGCAAGACATCCTTGTTCCTCTACTCAAACCCTCTCGCTACGAAGGCCAACATACCATTTGCCTTCTTACCCGCCTGCTGCACCTGCATGCTTACCTTCAGCGACTGGTGCACAAGGATACCTAGGTCTCGATAGCAAAATACTGCAGATGTTGGAAATCCAAAATAACAACAGAAAATGCTGGAACCTCAAACAGAAAATCCTCAACCGAGGATTCCCCTCTACCGTGGTTGACACGGCCCTCGACCGTGTCCGTTCTATCTCCCGCACTTCTGCCCTCACCCCTGCCCCTCCCTCCCGGAACTACGATAGGGTTCCCCTTGTCCTCACCTTTCACCCCACCAGCCTCCACATTAAACGGATTATCCTCCGCCATTTCTGCCACCTCCAAAGTGACCCCACCACCAAACGCATCTTCCCCTCCCCTCCCCTTTCAGCATTGCATAGGGACCACTCCCACCGAGACACCCTAGTCCACTCCTCTATCACCCCCAGCACCCCTTCCCCTTTGCCTGGCACCTTCCCGTGCAAACGCAGGAGATGTAACACCTGCCATTATACCTCCCCCCTTCCCACTGTCCGGGGCCCCAAACACCCCCTCCAGGTGAAACAGCGATTTACTTGTACTTCTTGCAACCTAGTATACTGTATTCGCTGCTCACGATGCGGTCTCCTCTACATTGGGGAGACCAAACGCAGATTGGGTGACCGCTTTGCGGAACACCTCCGTTCAGTCCGTAAGTGTGACCCCGAGCTTCCGGTCACCTGTCATTTTAATTCATCGCCCCATTCCCACTCGGACCTCACCGTCCTTGGCCTCTTGCATTGTTCCACGGAAGCTCAACGTAAACTCGAGGAACAGCACCTCATCTTCCGATTAGGCACTTTACAGCCTTCCGGACTCAATATCGAGTTCAACAATTTCAGATCATAACCTCGGCCCCCTATTACATTTTTACTTATATTTTTTATCCACACCTTTGTTTTGGTTCCCCCCCCTTTCCTTTTTTTTCTCTCTCCCACATGGCAGCTGTCTCCCATTCTGCCAGCGCATTTCACACCTAATCTAGAGCCATCTTTTGTCTCCACTAGTCCGATCACCATCTCGTCTCGTTTTGAATACCTCTTAATGTCTCTTCACTTCTCTTTTGTTCTCTCCCAGCCTGGCCTCTTAATCTATTTCATTTCCTGTGCTTCTTTAGTCTTGATAAAGGGTTTGACCCGAAACGTTGACTCTAATTTCTCTCCATGGATGTTGCCTTCCAGCATTTTCTGTTGTTATTTCGGACACCCAAGTCTCGTTGCACTACCCCTTCTCCCAATCTATTACCATTCAGATAATAATCTGCCTTCCTGTTTTTGACACCAAAGTGGATAACCTCGCATTTATCCACGTTACATTGCATCTGCCATGCTTCTGCCCAATCACCCAACCTGTCCAAATCATCCTGGAGTTTCTCGGCATCCTCCTCACAGCACACACGCCCACCCAGCTTTGTGTCGTCTGTAAACTTGGAGATATTACAGCGAGTTCCCTCGTCTAAATCATTAATATATATTCACGGCCACCCCCGCGACCTTGCCCTCTCTCATGGCCTTGCTACTTCCATCGTGTCAATTGCAGATAAGGCCATATCTGACCACTTCCTCGTATCGCTCTCCACCCAGATCCCCCTTCCATCCCCCCACCCCACAACCCTACTTCCTTCCGTGTCCGCCCCTGGAAAAAACTCTCTCCCGACTCTCTTACAACTGCACTTATGAAATCCCAACTGTCCAGCCTCTGGCCCTCCATTCACCACGACATTTCTGCAGCTACCGATCTGCTCAACCACACCCTCACCACTATCTTTGATGCCCTAGTCCTTACTAAAACAATTACCCTCTCTCACCCTGGCCTCTCCCCCTGGTGCGGCTCTCATCTTCGCTCCCTTAAGTCCAAGGGACGCAGACTCGAACGGATATAGCAGACAACAGGTTTAGCCATTCACCACCAGATCTGGCTGGACCACATAAAGCACTATCGGGGCCCTGCTCTCGCCTGCCAAAACTGCTCGCTATTCCAGAATCATTCTAGAATGCAAAGTTAAAACCCGGCTCCTATTCTCTACTGCTAAACTTCTTAAACCCCTCTCCCATCTCCTCCACCCTCACCTCCGATAACGAGCGTGAGGAGCTCATGGACTTCTTTGTCTCTAAGATTGAGATCATCCGTTCAGCTGTCTCTGCCACTACCCATCCTTCCCCTAGCCCACCGGGCCAAACTTCCTCTCAGGTTCCCCCCTACCCTAACCCTGAACTCACATCTTCCCCCTGAGTTTCTCAGGTCAGCCGATATTTTTGTGCTCAAGTCTCACGGAGCGGGACTTGAACCTCGCGACCTCCTGGTTCTAAAGGTGAGAGTGCTATCCACCGAACCATGGCTGACACTCAACTCAACTGAGTCTAAACAATAACTTGACCTTTAATTAAATTTAAGGGGGGGGGTGGGGAGAAATATGGCACCGACTCCTTTAAAGTCAAGAAGCAAAATGGGGGTCTTCCTCTTGGTCGCGGGTCCGATTGGGTGTTGGGCCAAGCGACAGGCAGTCCTATTGGCCTCCTCACCAGCCCCACACCCCAGCCAGACTGTGAGCTGGGCATTTACCAGAGCATCTTCAGACAGACTGTATATGAGACACTCTTCTCCTGTCAAGAATCTCCCAAGAAGTAACATCATAAGGTGTTTCGATGGAGTAAATCAGCAGAATGTGGCAGAACCACTGAATGACTCTGGCTAATTGTATATAATTCCCTTTAATGATGTTCTAACACCAGCCTAAACCTGTACTATTGTGTTAGGCATTACTGTACTGGGTTTTGTATATAGAGTTTGCATGTACGGGGCATGGCCCCTTTAAGAGCGCGGGAAAACGCGATGGCGTCACATCATGTGATGACGTCACGTCGCAATCCACGGGGCTGCCCAGGCAGTCCTCGTGGCACCTCCGTTGTGTAAAGACCTGTTTCGTGGCTCTCTTGTGTCAAGCTCCTTAGTTGTTGGAATTCGTTGATTCCTGCATTAAAAACCTGTTTAATGGCTCTCGAGTCGATCTCCGTTATTAGTTAGGAATTCGTCAATTCCTACAAGAAAATGTTTTCAGTGGCCGGAGTGTCGGTAACCAGAGGACACAGATTTAATGTGATTGGCAAAACAACCAGAGGTTCGATGAGGAGAAATTTGTTTATGCAGCGAGTTGTTGTGATCTGGAACACGCTGCCTGAAAGCAGATTCATAATAACTTTCCAACAGGATTTGGATCAATACTCGAAGGGGAAAAGTTCGCAGGGCTACGGGGAAAGAGCAATTGAGTGGGACTAATTGGAGAGCTCTTTCAAAGGGCCGGCACAGGCACTATGGTCTAAATGGCCTCCTTCTGCGCTGTAAGATTCTACGATTTGGCTGCCCCGGAAGCAGGAAGGAGGAGGCCGTTGGGCCTAACTGGAACCAGGCGGGTGGGCAATTTGATCAACCTGTCCTAATACCTCCTTAGGTGGCTCGGTGTCAAATTCTGTCTGATAAACGCTCCTGTGAAGCGCCTTGGGACTTTTTACTAAATTAAAAGCTCTGTATAAATGCCAAGTGTTGTTCTTGGAAATGGGTGTCAAGAGGCAGCAGTTCCTAGTTGATTAACTGCTTGTGTTGTGAACAAAATGACTGCCAAGACAATAAAGACTTGCATTTATATAGCGCCTTTCATGACCACCAGACATCCCAAAGTGCATTACAGCCAATTAAGCACTTTTTGAAGTGTAGTCACTGTTGTAATGTGGGAAATGCAGCAGCCAATTTGCACACAGCAAGCTCCCACAAACAGCAATGTGATGATGACCAGATCATCTGTTTTTGTTATGTTGGTTGAGGGATAAATATTGGCCAGGACACCGGGGAGAACTCCTCTGCTCTTCTTCAAAATAGTGCCGTAGGATCTTTCACGTCCACCTGGGGCCTTGGTTTAACGTCTCATCTGAAAGACAGCACCTCCAACAGCGCAGCGCTCCCTCAGCATTGCACTGGGAGTGTCAGCCTAGCTTTATGTGCTCAAGTCCCTGGAGTGGGACTGGAACCCACAACCTCCTGACTCAGTTAGGCAAATGTGCTAACCACTGAGCCACGACCGACACTTTGCTGCTACAGTGGAGGGATGCGGGGCTGGAGAAGATTACAGCGATTAGGAGGAGCGAAGCCAAGGAGGCATTTTGAAAATAAGAATGAAAATTTTGAAATCGAGGCGTTGTTTAACCGGGAGCCAATGTAGGTCAGCGAGCACAGGGGGTGATGGGTGAACGGGACTTGGTGCGAGTTAGGACACGGGCAGCCGAGTTTTGGGTGACCTCAAGCTTACGTAGGGTGGAATGTGGGAGGCCAGCCAGGAGTGCGTTGGAATGGTCGAGTCTGGAGGCAACAAAGGCGCGGATGAGGGTTTCAGCAGCGAATGAGCTGAGGCAAGGGCGGAGACGGGCGATGTTACGGAGGTGGAAGTAGGCGGTCTTTGTTATGCCGCGGATATGCGGTCGGAAGCTCAGTTCAGGGTCGAATATGACACCAAGGCTGCCAACAGCCTGGTTCAACCTCAGACAGATGCTCGGGATTTTAGCTCACTTCAGCGGGCAGGATACCCACAGGATCGCGCGGGAGGGCGGGGAAACGCCGGCCTAACTCCCCACCCGATATTCCTCTCCACAAAAACCTCAAAAACCATCGTCGATCTGGTCAGATTTCCGACGGGTGGGTTAGCTAAAAAAATTGCCCCGGCTCAGCGACATATGACTGCCTCATGAATCCAGTGCCAGCTAACAGTAGAGTGGGTTATTTTAGTGGCCCGCATAAAATATTTACCATAGGTTCCAGGAAGAACTCGCAGCGGGAGTTTGCCTGAAGGCATCTGATTGAAACAATAGCCTCTCACAGCTGCCCAGCTTAAAAAAAAACAGTTAAAAATAGCTCGGGCGGTGTACACAAACACGCCCGATGTACAGGTGCTGAAGCAATTAACCCTCAGGGCCCCGGAGGTTATTCCAGTGAGCTAGTCATAGAATCACACTGCACAGAAGGAGGCCGTTCGGCCCATCGTGTCTGTGCCGGCTCTTAGAAAGAGCTCTCCAATTAGCTCCACTCCCCCCCCTTGCTCTTTCCCCGTCGCCCAGCAGATTGTTCCCGTAAAGTATTTACCCGATTCCCTTTTGAAAGTTACCATTGAATGAGAACATAAGAAATCGGAGTAGGAGCAGGTCATTCGGCCCCTCGCGTCTGCTCCGCCATTTAATGAGATCTTGTCTGATCTGATCTTGGCCTCAACTCCACTTTCCTGCCCAGAGCCCTGAGAGAGCGGAGAGTCGGCGGACCTGCGCAGGAGCACCAGAGGCAGCACATAAAGAGCACCAGAGGCGGCGAGCAGCAAGGCCCAGAGCTCCGAGAGAGCGGGGAGTCGGCGGACCTGCGAGGGAGCACCAGAGGCGGCACATAAAGAGCACCAGAGGTGGCGAGCAGCGAGGCCCAGAGCCCCGAGAGAGCGGAGAGTCGGCGGACCTGCGAGGGAGCACCAGAGGCAGCACATAAAGAGCACCAGAGGCGGTGAGCAGCAAGGCCCAGAGCTCCGAGAGAGCGGAGAGTCGGCGGACCTGCGAGGGAGCACCAGAGGCAGCACATAAAGAGCACCAGAGGCGGTGAGCAGCGAGGCCCAGAGCTCCGAGAGAGCGGAGAGTCGGCGGACCTGCGAGGGAGCACCAGAGGCGGCTTACCAATCCAGGTTCCGGGGAGAGGCAAAAAGTAATCCAAGTGTGACATCACCAGGAAGCAGGTAAGTGATTGGTTGGTGAGTATTTCTTTCTCCTTTTCATTACAAGCTTAAATTCTGCGGTTTATATTTTCTTGGGTCTCTGTGGTGTAGTGGGGACAGTTGGTAAATGAGCGCCCTAGAGTATATCTTTAACTGCTGGTATTGAATTAATTTAAATTAATTAATGGGGTAAGTCATGCCAGGAGAGCCCAGCCCCGTGTTATGCTCCTCTTGCTCTATGTGGGAATTCAGGGACGCTGCCAGTGTCCCTGACGACCACGTGTGCCAGAAATGCATCCAGCTGCAGCTACTAACGGGCCGTATTGAGGCGCTGGAGTTGCGGATGGATGGGTTGTGGAGCATTCATGATGCTGAGAGGGTCGTGAATTACATGTTTGATGAGTTGGTCACGCCGTAGGTTAGGGCTGCACAGGCAGAAGGGAAATGGGTGACCACCAGGCAGAGCAATAGAAGCAGGCAGGTAGTGCAGGGGACCCCTGTGGCCATCCCCCTTTAGAACAGGTATACCAATTTGGATACTGTTGAGGGGGATGACTCACCAGGGGAAGGCAGCAGCAGCCAACTTCCTGGCACCAGGGGTGCTTCTGCTGCTCAGGAAGGGAGGAAAAAGAGTGGGAGAGCAATAGTGGTAGGGGATTCTATCGTAAGGGGAACAGATAGTCGTTTCTGTGGCCGTAGACGTGACTCCGGGATGGTTTGTTGCCTCCCTGGTGCCATGGTCAAGGATGTCACTGAACGGCTGCAGGGCATTCTGAAGGGGGAGGGTGAACAGGCAGAGGTCGTGGTTCACATTGGGACCAACGACATAGGTAGGAAGAGGGATGAGGTCCTGCAGCAAGAATTTAGGGAGCTCGGTAGCAGATTAAAGAGTAGGGCCTCAAAGGTTGCAATCTCTGGATTACTCCCGGTGCCACGTGCTAGTGAGTATAGGAATAGGAGGCTAGAGCAGATGAATGCGTGGCTAAAGAGTTGGTGCAGGAGGGAGGGCTTTAGTTTCCTGGATCACTGGGCCTGCTTCTGGGGAAGGTGGGACTTGTACAAGTCAGACGGGTTGCACCTGAACCAGAGCGGGACAAATATCCTTGCGGGGAGGTTTGCTAGCACTGTTCGGGGGTGTTTAAACTAAACTGGCAGGGGGTTGGGAACCTGAGCAGGGAGACAGAGGAAAGGAAAACAGGGATAAAAGCAAAAGATAGGAAGGAGAAAAACAAAAGTGGCAGTCAGAGAAATCAACGGTTTAAATCAAACGTGGCCACAGTAAATAATAATTCGAATAGGTCTAAGAGCGTTAAAAAAACAAGCCTGAAGGCTTTGTGTCTTAATGCGAGGAGCATTTGTAATAAGGTGGATGAATTGGCTGTGCAAATAGAGGTAAACGAATATGATTTGGTTGGGATTACGGAAACGTGGCTCAAGGATGGCCAAGACTGGGAACTCAACATCCAGGGGTATTTAATATTCAGGAAAGATAGGCAAAAAGGAAAGGGAGGTGGGGTAGCATTACTGGTTAAAGAAGGGATTAATACAATTGTAATGAAGGATATTAGCTCTGATGATGTGGAATCTGTATGGGTAGAATTGAGAAATACTAAGGGGAAAAAAACATTAGTGGGAGTGGTATATAGACCTCCAAACAGTAAGGCAGAGGTTGGGGATGGCATTAAAAGGGAAATTAAAGAAGTGTGCAATAAGGGCACAGCAGTCATCATGGGTGACTTTAATCTACATATAGATTGGGCCAACCAAATTAGTAACAATACTGTGGAGGAGGAATTCCTGGAGTGTTTACGGGATGGTTTCCTGGACCAATATGTCGAGGAACCAACCAGAGATCAGGCCATCTTAGACTGGGTATTATGTAACCAGAAAGGATTAATTAGCAATCTTGTTGTACGAGGCCCCTTGGGTCGGAGCGATCATAATATGATCGAATTCTTCATTAAGATGGAGAATGAAGTAATTGACTCAGAGACAAGGGTCCTCAATTTAAATAAAGGAAACTACGATGGTCTGAGGAGCGAGTTGGGTAGGATTGATTGGGGAATGTCACTCAAAGGGTTGACGGTGGATAGGCAATGGCAAACATTCAAAGACCGAATGGATGAGCTACAGAATTTGTTCATCCCAGTTTGGCATAAAAATAAAACAAAAAAGGTGACTCAACCGTGGCTAACAAGGGAAATTAGGGATAGCATAAGATCCAAGGAGAGGACATATAAATTGGCTAGAAAAAGCAATAATCCTGAGGATTGGGAGCAGTTTAGGAGTCACCAAAGAGGACAAAGGGATTAAATAAGAAAGGGAAAATAGAATATGAGAGTAAGTTTGCAGCCAACATAAAAACTGACTAAAAGCTTTTATAGATATGTGAAGAGAAAAAGATTGGTGAAGTCAAGCGTAGGTCCCTTACAGTCAGAATCAGGGGAATTTATAATGGGAAACAAGGAAATGGCAGACCAACTAAATACATACTTTGGTTCTGTCTTCACAAAGGAGGACAGAAATAACCTCCCAGAGATGCCGGGGAACATAGGGTCTGATGAAAGGGAGGAACTGAAAGAAATCAGTATTTGTAGGGAAATGGTGTTAGGAAAATTGATGGGACTGAAGGCCGATAAATCCCCAGGGCCTGATGGTCTGCATCCCAGGGTACTTAAGGAGGTGGCCCTAGAGATAGTAGATGCATTGCTGGTCATCTTCCAGAACTCGTAAACTCTGGAACGGTACCCATGGATTGGAGGGTAGCTAATGTTACCCCACTATTCAAAAAAGGTGGTAGAGGAAAAGCGGGGAATTATAGACCGGTAAGCCTGACATTGGTAGTGGGGAAAATGCTAGAGTCCATTATAAAAGATGTAATAGCAGAGCACTTGGAAAGCAGTGACAGGATCGGACAAAGTCAACATGGATTTACAAAAGGTAAATCATGCTTGACTAATCTACTGGAATTTTTTGAGGATGTAACAGGTAAAATAGATAAAGGAGAACCAGTGGATGTGGTGTATTTGTTCTTTCAGAAGGCTTCCGATAAGGTCCCATATAAGAGATTAGCGTGCAAAATTAAGGCACATGGGGTTGGGGGCAAGGTATTGACTTGGATAGAGAACTGGTTGGCGGACAGAAAGCAAAGAGTTGGAATAAACGGGTCATTTTCCGAGTGGCAGGCAGTGACTAGTGGGGTACCGCAGGGATCGGTCCTTGGACCCCAGCTATTCACAATATATATTAATGATCTGGACGAGGGAATTGGATGTAATATCTCCAAATTTGCAGATGACACAAAGCTGGGTGGGAGGGTAAGCTGTGAGGAGGATGTCGTGAAACTCCAGTACGATTTGGACAGGTTGGGTGATTGGGCAGAAACATGCAAATGCACTATAATGTGGATAAATGTGAGGTTATCCACTTTGGTGGCAAGAACAGGAAGGCAGATTATTATTTGAATGGCAATAGATTGGGAGAAGGGGAAGTGCAAAGAGACCTGGGTGTTATTGTGCACCAGTCGCTGAAGGTAAGCATGCAGGTGCAGCAGGCGGTTAAGAAGGCAAATGGTATGTTGGCCTTCGTAGCAAGAGGGTTCGAGCACAGGAACAAGGATGTCTTGCTACAGTTGTACAGGGCCTTGGTGAGACCGCACCTTGAGTATTGTGTGCAGTTTTGGTCACCTTACCTGAGGAAGGACGTTCTTGCCATGGAGGGAGTGCAGCGAAGATTCACCAGGCTGATACCTGGGATGGCAGGAATGACGTATGAGGAGAGATTGTGTCGATTGGGCTTATACTCACTGGAGTTTAGAAGATTGAGAGGGAATCTCATCGAAACCTATAAAATTCTGTCAGGTCTGGACAGACTAGATGCAGGAAGGATGTTCCCGATGGTCGGGGAGTCCAGAACCAGGGGTCATAGTCTAAGGATAAGGGGTAAGCCATTTAGGACTGAAATGAGGAGGAATTTCTTCACCCAGAGAGTGGTGAACCTGTGGAATTATCTGCCACAGAAGGTAGTGGAGGCCAATTCATTAAATATATTCAAGAAAGAATTGGATATATTTCTTGAGGCTAAAGGGATCAAGGGGTATGGGGAGAAGGCAGGGACAGGGTACTGAATTTGGATGATCAGCCATGATCGCATTGAATGGCGGAGCAGGCTCGAGGGGCCGAATGGCCTACTCCTGCTCCTATCTTCTATGTTTCTATGTTTCTATGTGTTTCTCCCCATAACCCTTGACTCCCCTGTTGATCAAAATCTGTCAATCCCCGCCTTGAATATATTCAATGACTCCGCCCCCACAGCTCTCTGGGGTAAAGAATTCCCAAGATTCACGATCCTCTGAGAGAAGAAATTCCTCCTCATCTCCGTCTTAAATGGGTGACCCTTTATTCTGAGACTATGCCCCCTCGTTCTAGATTTCCCCATAAGGGGAAACATCCTCTCTGCATCTACCCTGTCGAGCCCCCTCAGTATCTTATATGTTTCGATAAGATCACCTCTCATTCTTCTAAACTCCAATGAGTATAGGCCCAACCTGCTCAACCTTTCTTCATAAGTCAACCCCCTCAACTCAGGAATCAACCTAGAATCTGCTTCCACCGCCCTTTCAGGCAACGCATTCCAGATCACAACAACTCGCTGCGTAAAAAACACATGCAACAACAAGAACGACTTATATTTAAATTGCGCATTTAACATCACAAAAGGTCCCATGGTGCTTCACAGGAGTGTTATCAAATCAACAAGATGTGACACGGTGCCATATAAGGAGATATTAGGGCAGATGACCAAAAGCTTGGTCAAAGAGGTAAGTTTTAAGGAGCGTCTTAATTGAGGAGAATGAGGCGGAGAGGTTTCGGGAGGGAATTCCAGAGCTCAGGGCCCAGGCAGCTGAAGGCACGGCCGCCAATGGTGGAGCGATTAAAACCGGGGAAGTTAAAAAGGCCAGAATAGGCAGAGTGCAGAGGACATGGGGGAATTATAGGGCTGGAGGAGGCTACAGAGGTAAGGAGGGGCGAGGCCAATGGGGAATTTGAAAACAAGGATGAGAATTTTAAAATCGAGGAGCCACAGTAGGTCAGCGAGCACAGGGGTGATGGGTGAACGGGACTTGGTGCAAGTTAGGACACGGACGGCAGAGTTTGGGATGACCTCAAGTTTATGGAGGGTAGAACTAGGGACGCCAGCCAGGATTGCCTCGGAATAGTCCAGTCTAGCGGTGATAAAGGCATGGATGAGGGTTTTGGGAGTAGATGAGTTGAGGTAAGGGTGAAGACGGGCGATATTACGAAGGTGGAAAGGCGGTTTTAGTGATAGAATGGATAGGAGGTTGCGAACAGACTTGGTCAGCCTTTGACAGTTGCCAGGGAGAGAGATCGAAGCAGTGGAAAGGGAACAGAATTTGTGGGATGAACCGAAGACAATGGCTTCGGTCTTACGGATATTAAATTGGAGGAAATTTCTACTCATCCAGTGCTTATCAACCCACCTGCCAGTGGAAAGTTTCTCCTTATTTAATCTAGTTAACCTATCAAAACCTTTCATCAATTTGAACACCTCTATTGAATCTCCCCTTAACCTTCTGGGAGTGTTTGATGGGACAGTGTAGAGGGAGCTTTACTCTGTATCTAACCCATGCTGTACCTGCCCTGGGAGTGTTTGATGGGACAGTGTAGAGGGAGCTTTACTCTGTATCTAACCCGTGCTGTACCTGCCCTGGGAGGTTTGATGGGACAGTGTAGAGAGAGCTTTCCTCTGTATCTAACCCGTGCTGTACCTGCCCTGGGAGTGTTTGATGGAACAGTGTAGAGGGAGCGTTACTCTGTATCTAACCCGTGCTGTACCTGCCCTGGGAGTGTTTGATGGGACAGTGTAGAGGGAGCTTTACTCTGTATCTAACACCGTGCTGTACCTGCCCTGAGAGTGTTTGATGGGACAGTGTAGAGGGAGCTTTACTCTGTATCTAACCTGTGCTGTACCTGCACTGGGAGTGTTTGATAGGACAGTGTAGAGCGAGCTTTACTCTGTATCTAACCCGTGCTGTACCTGCCCTGGGAGTGTCTGATAGGACAGTGTAGAGGGAGCTTTACTCTGTATCTAACCCGTGCTGTACCTGCCCTGGGAGTGTTTGATAGGACAGTGTAGAGGGAGCTTTACTCTGTATCTAACCTGTGCTGTACCTGCCCTGGGAGTGTGTGATGGGACAGTGTAGAGGGAGCTTTACTTTGCATCTAACCCGTGCTGTACTTGCCCTGGGAGTGTTTGACGGGACAGTGTAGAGGGAGCTTTACTCTGTATCTAACCCGTGCTGTACCTGCCCTGGGAGTGTTTGACAGGACAGTGTAGAGGGAGCTTTACTCTGTATGTGCCCCATGCTGTAACAGCCCTGGGAGTGTTTGATGGGACAGTGTAGAGGGAGCTTTACTCTGTATCTAACCCGTGCTGTACCTTCCCTGGGAGCGTTTGATGGGATATTGTAGAGGGAGCTTAACTCTGTCTCTAACCCGTGCTGTACCTGCCCGGGAGTGTTTGATAGGACAGTGTAGAGGGAGCTTTATTCTGTATCTAACACGTGCTGTACCTGCCCTGGGAGTGTTTGATGGGACAGTGTAGAAGGAGCTTTACTCTGTATCTAACCCGTGCTGTACCTGCCCTGGGAGTGTTTGATAGGACAGTGTAGAGGGAGATTTACTCTGTATGTGCCCCATGCTGTAACAGCCCTGGGAGTGTTTGATGGGATAGTGTAGAGGGAGCTTTACTCTGTATCTAACCCGTGCTGTACCTGCCCTGGGAGTGTTTGATGGGATAGTGCAGAGGAAGCTTTACTCTGTATCTAACCCGTGCTGTACCTGCCCTGGGAGTGTTGTTGGGGCCGTGTAGAGGGAGCTTTACTCTGTATCTAACCCGTGCTGTACCTCTCCTGGGAGTGTTTGATGGGACAGTGTAGAGGGAGCTTTACTCTGTATCTAACCCGTGCTGTACCTGCCCTGCGAGTGTTTGATGGGACAGTGTAGAGGGAACTTTACTCTGTATCTAACCCGTGCTGCACCTGCCCCGGGAGTGTTTGATGGGACAGTGTAGAGGGAGCTTTACTCTGCATCTAACCAGTGCTGTACCTGCCCTGGGAGTGTTTGATGGGACAGTGTAGAGGGAGCTTTACTCTGTATCTAACCAGTGCTGTACCTGCCCTGGGAGTGTTTGATGGGACAGTGTAGAGGGAGTTTTACTCTGTATCTAACCCGTGCTGTACCTGACCTGGCAGTGTTTGATGGGACAGTGTAGAGGCAGCTTTACTCTCTATCTAACCCGTGCTGTACCTGCCCTGGGAGTGTTTGATGGGACAGTGTAGAGGGAGTTTTCCTCTGTATCTAACCCCGTGCTGTACCTGCCCTGGGAGTGTTTGATGGGACAGTGTAGAGGGAGCTTTACTCTGTATCTAACCCGTGCTGTACCTGCCCTGGGAGTGTTTGATGGGACAGTGTAGAGGCAGCTTTACTCTGTATCTAACCCGTGCTGTACCTGCCCTGGGAGTGTTTGATGGGACAGTGTAGAGGGAGCTTTACTCTGTATCTAACCCGTGCTGTACCTGCCCTGGGAGTGTTTGATGGGGCAGTTTCGAGGGAGTTTTACTCTGTATCTAACCCGTGCTGTACCTGCCCTGGGAGTGTTTGATGGGACAGTGTAGAGGGAGCTTTTCTCTGCATCTAACCCGTGCTGTACCTGCCCTGGGGAGTGTTTGATTGGACAGTGTAGAGGGAGCTTTTCTCTCTATCTAACCCGTGCTGTACCTGCCCTGGGGAGTGTTTGATGGGACAGTGTAGAGGGAGCTTTACTCTGTATCTAACCCGTGCTGTACCTGCCCTGGGAGTGTTTGATGGGACAGTGTAGAGGGAGCTTTACTCTGTATCTAACCCATGCTGTACCTGCCCTGGGAGTGTTTGATGGGACAGTGTAGAGGGAGCTTTACTCTGTATCTAACCCGTGCTGTACCTGCCCTGGGAGTGTTTGATGGGGCAGTGTAGAGGGAGCTTTACTCTGTATCTAACCCATGCTGTACCTGCCCTGGGAGTGTTTGATGGGACAGTGTAGAGGGAGCTTTACTCTGTATCTAACCCGTGCTGTACCTGCCCTGGGAGTGTTTGATGGGACAATGAGTGACTATCATAAGGAAGTATTACTTTCCGATGTAGTCATATTCCTCACCCGGATTAACTGTGAAAATACATTTAAAAAGTTGTGTAACCGGTATTTAACGTGGAGGAAGTTTCTTTGTTCCTTTATCACTGCAGAAGCTGCCAACTTCGTCACACTAATGGACCTACCCGTGTTTGCACTGCGCAGTCGGTGACTCTCTGACTGGCTTTGCCCAGCAAGGCACTGTGTCTGGATGATGGGGAAGTGCCTGAGTCCCTGCTCTGTGAGTGAGCTGGTTCCCAACCTGAGCAGTGGAAGAGGCAAAATCGAGCGATTTGTCTCCCACGGGGCCGGAAGGCTGAGAATCAAACAGGGCTCTGGCTCCTGATCATTTTCCAGATGAGAACTGGAACTAGGGGCAGAGTCTCAGGATAAGGGGTCGGCCATTTAAGACAGAGATGAGGAGGAATTTCTTCACTCAGAGGGTGGTGAATCTTTGGAATTCTCTATCCCAGAGAGCTGTGAATGCGGAGTCTTTGAGGATATTCAAGGCTGAGATCGATAGATTTTTGGACTCTAAGGGGACTCAAGGGATATGGGGATCGCGGGAAAGTGGAGTTGAGGTCGAAGATCAGCCAGGATCTTATTGAATGGCGGAGCAGGTTTGAGGGGCCAAATGTCCTACTCCTGCTCCTATTTCTTATGTTCTTAAGTTCTTATACTTGTGCGCATGTCTATGCATGTGTGCTTGCGGAGAAAGAAAGAATGAAAGAAAGAAAGAAAGAAAGAAAGAAAGAAAGAAAGAAAGAAAGAAAGAAAGAAAGAAAGAAAGAAAGAAAGGAAGGAAGGAAGAAAGGAAGAAAGATTTGCATTTCTATATAGCGCCTTTCACGGCCACCGGACGGCCCAAAGCGCTTTACAGCCAATGAAGTATTTTTTGAAGTGTAATCACTGTTGTAATGTAGGAAACATGGCAGCCAAACTGCGCACAGCAAGCTCCCACAAACAGCAAGGTGCTATTGACCAGATCATCGTTTTTTTTTAGTGATGCTGATTGAGGGATAAATATTGGCCCCAGGACACCGGGGAGAACTCCCCCCTGCTCTTCTCAGCCATTGTAGCCGTGGGATCATTTTACATCTGCCTGAGAGGGCAGACAGGGCCTCGCTTTAAAGTCTGCGATGCCCCTGCAGTCAAATAGCCAGCTGACTCTCACTGCCTCCAACTGAGGTCAGCCACGCGGGCGAGGCGTCCGTGGGAATGTCCTGTGACACGAGTCAGCACCTTTTCAGAGGGGGCAGGAGTAAAGGAGGTGGATAAACCGCGTGGGGGCCGGGACGGGGGGGGGGGGCGGGTGGGCGGAGAGGGGGGGGGCGGGAGCGGGAAGACTCGGTACGTACAGATTCCAAGGTCATCGCAGCAGGCGCACATTCCGGTGCTCCAGCCATTTTGCTGGTTGGTGATGACGGTGGTGGTTACTTGCGGCTGAGACACCACAACCACGGGGGCAGCCATGTCTAACCCTGTGAGAGAGAGAAACACAAGGTCAGTCAGAGTAGTAAATGCAGTGTCCGAGACCTAACTTACCTCAGCTGCATCATCAATGACCTTCCCTCCATCATAAGGTCAGAGGTGGAGCTGTTCGCTGATGTTTACATGGAATTACACCGAATTTATAGCACAGATCCTGGCCGATGTCCTCCCACCATCTCACCCCATCAACATATCCTTCTATTCCTTTCTCCCTCATATGTTTATCTTGCTTCCCCTTAAATGCATCTACACTATTCGCTTCAATCACTCCCTGTGGTAGCGAGTTCCACATTCTCACCATTCTCTGGGTAAAGAAGTTTCTCCTGAATTCCCTATTGGATTTATCAGTCCTCGTTCTGGTCTCCCCTGAAAGTAGAAACAATCTCCTCCACATCTACCTGATCGAAACCCTTCATAATTTTTAAGGCCTCTATTAGGTCGCCTCTCAGCCCTCAGATTTGAGCCATCGATGTCTCATCAGACACAGTTCAAGTTACAAACCAGTGTAGTGCGGGTTGGACAGAGTAATTATGGAGAACAGGGTGTAACAGCTCTGGAATCTAGGGAACGTGGCATGCCCGTAAGGACTTTGATTAAACTGTGTTCAGTTCCATTCATAGCTCCTCAGCTAATGAAGCAGTCCGTGCCCGCATGCAGCCAGACCTGGACGACAGTCAGGTTTGGGCTGGTAAGTGGCAGGCAACATTCGCGCCGCACATGTGCCAGGCAATGACTATCTCCAACAAAAGAGAGTCTAACCACTGCCCCTTGACATTCAATCGGCAAACACTCTACCTTCAACGCCCTGGGGTGCGGGGGAGTGCCGTTGTCCAAATTACATCATCGGACCCCAACATTTCAATATTAACAGGTTCCCCCCCACCCTCCCACCATCCCCCCGCCCTTGACGGTATCAAAGCTCTCGATAACACGGGAGTTTTTATTGGCTCTCGATTTTAAAATTCTCATCCTGGTGTTCAAATCCCTCAATGGCCTCACCCCCTCCTTATTTCTGTAACCTCCTCCATCCCAACAACCCTCCGAGAGCTCTGCGCTCCTCCAATTCTGCCCCGCATCCCCGCTCCATCATCGCTCCACCATTGGCGGCCGTGTCTTCAGCTGCCTCGGCTCAAACTCTGGAATTCCCTCCCTAAACCTCTCTGCCTCTCTACCTCCTTGTCCTCTTTTAAGACGCTCCTTAAAACCTACTTCCTTGACCACCTGTCCTAATATTCCTTCCAGGTGAAACAGCGATTTACTTGTACTTTTTTCAATTTAGCGTATTGTATTCGCTGCTCACGATGCGGTCTCCTCTGCATTGGGGACACCAAACGCAGATTGGCTGACCGCTTTGTGGAACGCCTCCGTTCAGTCATAAGAACATAAGAACATAAGAAATAGGAGCAGGAGTCGGCCAGTTGGCCCCTCGAGCCTGCTCCGCCATTCAATAAGATCATGGCTTATCTTCTACCTCAACTCCACGTTCCTGCACTATCCCCATATTCCTTGATTCCCTTAATATCCAAAAATGTGTCGATCTCTGTCTTGAATACACTCAACGACTGAGCCTCCACAGCCCTCTGGGGTAGAGAATTTCCAAAGATTCACCACCCTCTGAGTGAAGAAATTTCTCCTCATCTCAGTCCTAAATGGCTGACCCCTTGTTCTGGGACTGTGACCCCCTGGTTCTAGATTCCCCAGCCAATGGAAACATCCTCCCTGTCAAACCCTGTAAAAATGTTGTATTTTTCAATGAGATCACCTCTCATTCTTCTAAACTCTTGAGAATATAGGCCTAGTCTACTCAATCTCCTCAAAGGACTATCCCCCCATCCCAGGAACCAGTCTGGTGAACCTTCATTGCACTCCCTCTATGGCAAGTATACCCTTCCTTAGGTAAGGAGACCAAAACTGTACACAGTACTCCAGATGTGGTCTCACCAGGGTCTTATATAATTGCAGTCTTTACTCTTATACTCAAATCCTCTTGTAATAAAGGCCAACATACCATTTACTTTCCTAATTGCTTGCTGTACCTGCCTGTTAACTTTCAGTGATTCATGTACAAGGACACCCAGGTCCCTCTGAACACCAACATTTCCCAATCTCTCACCATTTAAAAAATACTCTGCTTTTCTATTTTTCCTACCAAAGTGGATAACTTCACATTTCTCCACATTATATTCCATTTGCCATGTTCTTGCTCACTCACTTAACCTGTCTATATCCCCTTGAAGCCTCCTTGCATCCTCCTCACAACTTACATTCCCACCCAGCCCTGTATCATCAGCAAACTTGGATATATTACATTTGGTCCCCTCATCCAAATCATTGATGTAGATTGTGAATGGCTGAGGCCCAAGCACTGATCCTTGTGGAACCCCACTATTTACAGCCTGTCAACCCGAAAATGACCCGTTTATTCGTACTCTCTGTTTTCTGTCCATTAACCAATCCTCAATCCATGCTAGTATATTACCTCCAAATCCATGAGCCCTAATTTTATTTAATAACCTCTTGTGTGGCACCTTATTGAATGCCTTCTGAAAATCCAAATATACCACATCCACTGGTTTCCCCTTATCTATTCTGCTAGTTACAACCTCAAAAAACTCTAACAGATTCATCAAACATGATTTCCCTTTCATAAATCCGTGTTGACTCTGCCCACTCCTATTATTATTTTCTAAGTGCCCTTATACCACTAGAATCTAATAATAGATTCTAGTATTTTCCCTACTACTGATGTCAGACTAACTGGTCTGTAGTTCCCCATTTTCTCTCTCCCTCCTTTTTTAAATAGTGGGGTTACATTTGTTATCTTCCAATGGTGGGAATCATTCTAGAATCTATGGAATTTTGGAAAAATGACAACCAATGCATCCACTATCTCTATAGCCACCTCTTTCAAAACCCTAGGATATAGGCCATCAGGTCCAGGGGATTTATTGGCTTTCAGTCCCATTAATTTCTCCAGAACTATTTTTTTACTACTGTAATACTAATTTCTTTCAGTTCCTCATTCTCGCTAGAGCCTTGGTTCTCCACTATTTCCAGGAAGTTTTTTTGCGTCTCTTTCCGTGAAGACAGACACAAAGTATTTGTTTAATTCCTTTGCCATTTCCTTATTCTCCATTATATTTTCTCCTGTCTCAGCCTGTAAGGGACCCACACTTATTTTTGCTAATCTTTTCCTTTTTACATACCTATAGAAGCTTTTACAGTCTATTTTTATGTCTCTTGCTAGTTTACTTTCATATTCTATTTTCCCTTTCTTTATCAATTTCTTGGTCCTCCTTTGCTGAATTCTAAAATATTCCCAATCCTCAGGCTTACTATTCTTTTTGGCAATGTTATAAGCCTCTTCCTTTGATCTAATACTGTCTTTAATTCTCTCCTTAGCCACGGTTGGACCACTTTTCCTGTGGGGTTTTTGTGCCTTAAAGGAATGTATATTTGTCGTAAATTATGTATTAATTCTTTAAATGCTAGCCATTGCTTGTCTACCATCATACCTTTTAATGTAGTTTCCCAATCTATCTTAGCCAACTCGCCCCTCATACCTACATAGTTTGCTTTGTTTAGAATTAAGACCCTAGTTTCGGATTTAACTAAATCACTTTCAAACTCAATGTAAAATTCTATCATATAGAAACATAGCAACATAGAAGATAGGAGCAGGAGTAGGCCATTCGGCCCCTCGAGCCTGCTCTGCCATTCAATGAGATCATGGCTGATCATCCAAATTCAGTACCCTGTCCCTGCCGTCTCCCCATATCCTTTGATCCCTTTAGCCTTAAGAAATATATTTACCTCCTTCTTGAATATAATTACTGAATTGGCCTCAACTGCCTTCTGTGGTAGAGAATTCCACAGGTTCACCACTCTCTGGGTGAAGAAATTCCTCCTCATCTCTGTCCTAAATGGCTTACCCCTTATCCTTAGATTGTGACCCCTGGTTCTGGACTCCCCTGCCATCGGGAACATCCTTCCTGCATCTAGTCTGTCTAGTTCTGTTAGAATTTTATAAGTTTCAATGAGATCCCCTCTCATTCTTCTAAACTCCAGCGAGTATAAGCCCAATCGACCCAATCTCTCCTCCTACGTCATTCCTGCCATCCCAGGTATCAGTCTGGTGAATCTTCGCTGCACTCCCTCCATGGCAAGAACATCCTTCCTCAGATAAGGCGACCAAAACTGCACACAATACTCAAGGTGTGGTCTCACCAAGGCCCTCTACAACTGCAGCAAGACATCCTTGTTCCTGTACTCAAATCCTCTCGCTATGAAGGCCAACATACCATTTGCATTTTTAAGCACCTGCTGCACCTGCATGCTTACCTTCAGCGACTGGTGCACAAGGACACCCAGAGCTCGTTGCACTTCCACTTCTCCCAATCTATTGCCATTCAGATAATAATCTGCCTTCTTGTTTTTGCCACCAAAGTGGATAACCTCGCATTTATCCACATTAAACTGCATCTGCCATGCATCTGCCCAATCACCCAAACTGTCCAAATCATACTGGATTTTCTCAGCATCCTCCTCACTGCACACATGCCCACCCAGCTTTGTGTCATCTGCAAACTTGGAGATATAGGCCCAGAAATTCGGGTCGTGGGCTTCCCGCGGGTGCAAGCCCCCGATCTGCACTTACCTAGCGCGCCGGCCGTTGAGCTGTGGGCCCGCGTGGAATTGCGATCCTGGGCCTCCTCCAACTGCCGGCGTGCAGTGCTTGCGTATCCCAGGGGCGCAGTTAGTTCGATGCGTCCCCTGGGATCACGTGGGCCATGGAGAGCCAATCGGAGCAGGGAATGCTCCATTCATAAGTCTGACAGGAAGGGCTGTCAAACTTAGAAATACTATGGGCCCCTTCTTACAAAACATCACTAAATCTTCAAATAATTTTTTTAAAAAATCACATTTTTTAAATAAACTATAAATTACATGAAATAACTATTTTAAACAATAATTTAAATTTTTGAAAAAAATAATTTTATTTTCTAACGGGGCTAAAAATAAACTTACCTTGCTTTAAAGTATTTAAAAATAATAAACCTGTGGAAAAAATATTTTAATTTTAATTAATTCACCACTTACCTTGTCAAGATGGCGGCTGTGACGGCCCGGTGCTGAGATCGCTCTCCCTGTTTCGGGCGGCCAGCTCTCGCCGCTCACTCCCGCAACCGGAGCGAGGTGCTCGGCGAGTCGGGCAGAGGCAGCGCAGCGCGGTGAGCAGCAGCAGCAGCCAAGCCGACCCGCTGGAGCACATCGGCCGGCAGCTCCTCGGCGGTAAGGAATTCCGACTGGGAGGAGGGGAGCCGAGCATGGCGGCCAGAGGCCGACCCGTGAGAGGGAGAAGCAGGCCCCGGGCCGTGGAGCCGGCGACGGTGAAGAGGAGGCCGCATTGGAGCATTCACATCCCGACGATGTGTTCGGCGAGTCGGGCAGAGGAGCGCAGCGCAACGAGCAGCAGCAGCAGACTCACGACACGCTGCAGCACGTCGGTGGGCAGCTCCATTTCGGGTAACTCGCAGTCCGGATGGGAGGAGGGGAGCCGGGCATGGTGGCCAGAGCGGGCGAAGCAGGCCACCACACGTGGAGCCGGCAACAGTGAGGAGGAGGCCGCAGTGAAGAGGAGGACGGAGCGGCTGAGGGACATCGTGCTCCCACTGCCACGAGAAGCCATTGTATTGACTCTGAACGCGGCGCTGTATGTATAGCTGACGCGTCCCCACGGGGAACAAGCATTCCATTGTACTTGTTACATATGGCAAATAAATCTAATCTGAATCTAATGCTTTTTACATTTCTAACTTCTGCAGGCTTACCCTCCAGGGAAAACCTGTAAAAAACCCAAACTTCGATGCGCACGCGCAGCCTCCCCCGCGCACGCGTTCGACCTCTGAACCCCTTCGTTCAGGGGAACGGAAGTGCCATTTTCCCGCGCATGCGCAGTGCATGCAGGAAACCGGCACTTCCATTGGACCTACGGGTGAGTACCCCGTGCGTACTCACCCGTGGAGTCCCGAATTTCTGGGCCATTACATCTAGTTCCCTCGTCTAGATCATTAATATATATTGTGAATAGCTGGGGTACTAGCACCAATCCCTGCGGTACCCCACTAGTCACTGCCTTCCACTCTGAAAAAGACCCGTTTATTCCAACTCTTTGCTTCCTGTCTGCCAACCAGCTCTCTATCCAAGTTAGTACCTTGCCCCCAATCCCATGTGATTTAACTTTGCACGCTAATCTCTTATGCGGGACCTTATCGAAAGCCTTCTGAAAGTCCAAATACACCACATCCACTGGTTCTCCCTTATCTATTCTACCAGTTACGTCCTCAAAAAATTCCAGTAGATTAGTCAAGCACGATTTACCTTTTGTAAATCCATGTTGGCTTTGTCCGATCCTGTCACTGTTTTCCAAGTGCTCTGCTATTACATCTTTTATAATGGACTCGAGCATTTTCCCCACTACCGATGTCAGGCTTACCGGTCTGTAATTCCCCGTTTTCTCTCTACCACCTTTTTTGTACAGTGGCGTAACATTAGCTACCCTCCAGTCCATGGGAACTGTTCTAGAGTCTATCGAATTTTGGAAGATGTGGCTGTGAAAGTGAGTTTTAGCAGCTATCTGACGAACGGTCAGAGACCTGAAAGGTTGACCGTGTTTCTCTCTCCACAGATGCTGCCTGACCTGCCGAGTGCTTCCAACATTTTCTGTTTTTATTTCAGATTTCCAGCATCCGCAGTATTTGGCTTTTGATTTTAATAACTTCAGATCCCAATCACCGCTCCCAATTTCTCGGACACCAGACGCTGGTAATGGTTCTGCTGCTGCTCTCTAGACCCATCTTATGTCTCTTTACTTGTCCCATTACCACCCCCTTTTTGACTTCCCCCATCGTCTCTTTGGTCAGTGTCAGCTGTGGCTCAGTGGGGAGCACACTCGCCTCTAAAATCAGGTTTGCGGGTTCAAGTCCCACTTCAGGAACTTGTAGCCCGTAAAGCTAGGCTGACACTCCAGTGCAGTACTGAGGGAGCACCGCACTGTCAGAGGGGCAGTACTGAGGGAGCACCGCACTGTCGGAGGGGTAGTACTGAGGAAGCACCGCACTGTCAGAGGGGCAGTACTGAGGGAGCACCGCACTGTCGGAGGGACAGTACTGAGGGAGCGCCGCACTGTCGGAGGGGCGGTACTGAGGGAATGCCGCACTGTCGGAGGGGCAGTACTGAGGGAGCACCGCACTGTCGGAGGGGCAGTACTGAGGGAGCGCCGCACTGTCGGAGAAGCAGGACTGAGGGAGCGCCGCACTGTCGGAGGGGCAGCACTGAGGGAGCGCCGCACTGTCGGAGAAGCAGGACTGAGGGAGCGCCGCACTGTCGGAGGGGCAGTACTGAGAGAGCGCCGCAATGTCGGTGGGGCAGTACTGAGGGAGTGCCGCACTGTCGGAGGGGCAGTACTGAGGGAGCGCCACACTGTCGGAGAAGCAGGACTGAGGGAGCGCTGCACTGTCAGAGGGGCAGTACTGAGGGAGCGCCGCACTGTCGGAGGGGCAGTACTGAGGGAGGGCCGCATTGTCGGAGGGGCAGCACTGAGGGAGGGCCGCACTGTCGGAGGGGCAGTACTGAGGGAGGGCCGCACTGTCGGAGGGGCAGCACTGAGGGAGCGCCACACTGTCGGAGGGGCAGCACTGAGGGAGCGCCGCACTGTCGGAGGGGCAGTACTGAGGGAGTGCTGCACTGTCGGAGGGGCAGTACTGCGGGAGCGCCGCATTGTCGGAGGGGCAGTACTGAGGGAGCGCCGCACTGTTGGAGGGGCAGTACTGAGGGAGCGCCGCACTGTCGGAGGGGCAGTAGTGAGGGAATGCCACACTGTTGGAGGGGCAGTACTGAGGGAGCGCCGCCCTGTCGGAGGGGCAGTGCTGAGGGAGCGCCGCACTGTCGGAGGGTCAGTACCGAGGGAGCGCCGCACTGTCGAAGGGGCAGTACCGAGGGAGCGCCGCACTGTCGGAGGGGCAGTACTGAGGGAACGCCGCACTGTCGGGGGGGCAGTACTGAGGGAGTGCCGCACTGTCAGAGGGGCACTACTGAGGGAGCACTGCACTGTCGGAGGGGCAGTACTGAGGGAGCGCCGCACTGTCGGAGGTGCCATCTTTCGGATGAGACGTTAAACCGAGTCCCCGTCTGTTCTCTCGGGTGGACGTAAAAGATCCCATGGCATTATTTCGAAGAAGAGCAGGGGGGAGTTCTCCCTTGTGTCCTGGGACCAATATTTATCCCTCAACCAACATAACAAAAACAGATTACCTGGTTATTATCACATTGCTGTTTACGGGACCTTGCTGTGCACAAGTTGGCTGCTGCGTTTCCCACATTACCACAGTGACTACACTTCAAAGAGTACTTCATTGGCTGTGAAGCGCTTTGAGACGTCCGGTGGTTGTGAAAGGCGCTATAGAAATGCAAGTCTTTCTTTCTATCAAGCTGAGTAAGAAATGCACTGTTTTTAAAATTAATTTTAGACATAATTAAAAATTCTCTCCAACCCTTGAGATTTCGCAGTAACTGTCAGTACACAGCGCAATTGTGGGAGGCCATTTATGTTCAATGAATTAGCACTGGTATTATACTCTAAACTAACGTTCATGCTCGCTGATGTTATACTGTATTATAAGAACCGGTCAATTCTTATCAACCCCAGCAACAAGTTTCACGTTAAGTAAGTAAAACACAAAATAATAATCAACATAAAGGTTATTCTTCGCGCCCTGTCTGCAACCTTCTCCAACGCCTCTCCACCGTCGTCCAGCTGGGTGGGACTGCACTCGCCTGGTTCCATTCTTATCTATCTAATCGTAGCCAGTGAATCAACTGCAATGGCTTCTCTTCCCACTCCTGCATCGTTACCTCTGGTGTCCCCCAAGGATCTAGCCTCGGCCTACTCCTATTTCTCATCTACGATTTGCCCCTCGGTGACATCATCTGAAAACACAGCCTCAGCTTCCACATGCACGCTGATGACGCCCAGCTCTACCTCACCACCACTTCACTCGACCCCTCCACAGTCTCTAAATTGTCAGACTGCTTGTCCGACATCCGGTTCTGGATGAGCAGAAATTTCCTTCAACAGACAGTCCCCGCCACAAAGTCCGTTGCCTAGCCCCCAACTCCAGCCCTCTCCCTAACACCTGTCTGAGACTGAACCAGACTGTTCACAACCTTTGCCACATATTGACCCTGAATTGAGTTTTCGACCAAATATCGGCGGCATAACTAAGACAGTCTATTTCTACCTCCGTAACATCACCCATCTCCGCCCACTGCTTCAGGTCATCTGCTGCTGAAAGCCGTATCTGATTTTAAATTGATATAGAGAGAGTGGGATTAGACTGGGTGGGATATTAAAGGGTACAGGGAGTGAGCAGGAGAGTGAGATTAGACTGGGTGGGATATTAAAGGGTATGGGGAGTGAGCAGAAGAGTGGGATTAGACTGGGTGGGATATTAAAGGGTATGGGGAGTGAGCGGGAGAGTGGGATTAGACTCGGTGGGATATTAAAGGGTATGGGGAGTGAGCAGGAGAGTGAGATTAGACTGGGTGGGATATTAAAGGGTACAGGGAGCGAGGGGAAGAGAGAGATTAGACTGGGTGGGATATTAAAGGGTACAGGGAGTGAGCAGGAGAGTGAGATTAGACTGGGTGGGATATTAAAGGGTTCAGGGGTGAGGAGGAGAGTGGGATTAGACTGGGTGGGATATTAAAGGGTATGGGAGTGAGGGGAAGAGAGAGATTAGACTGGGTGGGATATTAAAGGGTACGGGGAGTGAGCAGGAGAGTGGGATTAGACTGGTTGGGATATTAAAGGGTATGGGGAGTGAGCAGGAGAATGGGATTAGATTGGGTGGGATATTAAAGGGTACGGGGAGTGAGCAGGAGAGTGGGATTAGACTGGGTGGGATATTAAAGGGTGTGGGGAGTGAGCAGGAGAATGGGATTAGATTGGGTGGGATATTAAAGGATACAGGGAGTGAGTGGGAGAGTGGGATTAGACTAGGTGGGATATTAAAAGGTATGGGGAGTGAGCAGGAGAATGGGATTAGA
Organism: Somniosus microcephalus; assembly: GCF_052327205.1. Taxonomy (NCBI): domain Eukaryota; kingdom Metazoa; phylum Chordata; class Chondrichthyes; order Squaliformes; family Somniosidae; genus Somniosus; species Somniosus microcephalus. Next base: position 44,635,128 of record NW_028225182.1, on the reverse strand, counting down.
TTGGGTGGGATATTAAAGGATACAGGGAGTGAGTGGGAGAGTGGGATTAGACTAGGTGGGATATTAAAGGGTATGGGGAGTGAGGGGAAAGTGGGATTAGACTGGGTGGGATATTAAAGGGTATGGGGAGTGAACGGGTGGGTGGGATTAGACTGGGTGGGATATTAAAGGATACAAGGAGTGAGGGGAAAGCGGGATTAGACTGGGTGGGATATTAAAGGGTATGGGGAGTGAGCGGTGATGCGCTATCAATCACTCATAAAAGACGGAGAGTTAGGAGAGTAACTAAAGGCTTTTATTAGCAAAGAACAGAGCATGCCTCTCGTGGTTGACTGGGTTCCAAGAAGGCAGGGGGCTAAAGGGCAATCACCTTTATACCTGGGCCTGTGGGTGGAGCCAGGGGCGGAGCCAGCAGAGACATGCTGAGGCATGCATAGGTACAACAGTGTGCAACAACAACAACAACAGTGAATAACAATAACAGTGGTTTACCACATTCACCCCTTGTTTAAAATTGAGTGCGGCGGGGTGAAGTGTACTAAAGGTTCGTGTAAGTAAGTCTATCAGGTGGCCTTGTATGCCGTCCTGATCGCCGTGGTGGCGGCGGTGATGGTGCAGCATCCAACGTTGAATCTGGCGTCTCATTGAGTGGTTGGGTGGTCAATGACGGGTCCTGGGGCTGCGGCATGCCGTCTAGCGGGGTTGGGTTGTGGGTAGTGGTGGATGGCAATGGTAGTGTTTCAGGGGCACCCGAAGGTGCGAGATCTCGTGTGGGGGCTGTGTCCTCCCGCCCGTCCGGGTACGCTACGTAAGCGTACTGGGGGTAGGCGTGGGTAGTGGTGGGTGGCGAGGGAGGTGTTTCGGGAGCACCCAAAGGTGCGAGGTCTCGTATGGAGACTGTGTCCTCCCGCCCGTCCGGGTACACCACGTAAGCATACTGAGGGTTGGCATGGAGGCGGCTCACCCTCTCGACCAGGGGGTCCGTCTTATGGGACCTCACGTGCTTCCGCAGTAGGACGGGTCCTGGAGAAGTCAGCCATGTCGGTAACGAGATCCCCAATGTGGACTTCCTGGGGAAGGAGAACATTCTCTCGTGAGGGGTAGCATTGGTGGCTGTACAGAGCAGTGACCGAATGGAATGGAGCGCCGCAGGGAGGACTTCCTGCCAGCGAGAGGTCGGAAGGCCCTTAGATTTCAAGTTTAAAAGGACTGCCTTCCAGACCGTCGCATTCTCCCTTTCCACCTGGCCATTCCCCCGGGGGTTGTAGCTGGTGGTCCTGCTTGTAGCAATACCTCTCGAGAGCAGGTATTGCCGAAGTTCGTCGCTCATAAAGGATGAGCCCCTGTCGCTATGAATATAGCTAGGGAAACCGAACAAGGCGAAGAGGTCATTCAGACATTTAATGACCGTGGTACTGGTCATGTCTGAGCAAGGGATGGCAAACGGGAAACGGGAGTACTCGTCAATTATGTTGAGGGAGTACACATTGCGGTCGGAGGAGGGGAGGGGCCCTTTAAAATCGACGCTCAGCCGTTCAAAGGGGCGCGTGGCTTTGATCAGGCTTGCTCTGTCTGGCCTATAAAAATGCGGTTTGCACTCGGCACAGATTTGGCAGTTCCTGGTCATGGTCCTGACCTCCTCGATGGAGTAGGGCAGGTTACGGGATTTGATGAAGTGAAAAAACCTGGTGACCCCCGGGTGGCAGAGGTCATTGTGGAGGGTCTTCAGTCTATCGACCTGCGCGTTGGCGCATGTACCACGTGATAGGGCATCTGGGGGCTCATTGAGTTTCCCGGGCCGGTACAAGATATCGTAATTGTAGGTGGAGAGTTCGATTCTCCACCTCAAGATCTTGTCGTTCTTGATTTTGCCCCTCTGCTTATTATTAAACATAAAAGCTACTGAACGCTGGTCAGTGAGCAGGGTAAATCGTTTTCCGGCCAGGTAATGCCTCCAATGTCGCACAGCTTCCACAATGGCCTGGGCCTCCTTTTCGACAGAGGAGTGTCGAATCTCGGGGCCCTGGAGGGTCCTTGAGAAAAAGGCCATGGGTCTCCCCGTCTGGTTAAGGGTTGCAGCTAGGGCAAAGTCGGGTGCGTCGCTCTCCACTTGGAAAGTGATGGACTCGTCCACTGCGTGCATCGTGGCCCTCGCAATATCTCTTTTTATGAGAGTGAAGGCTGCACAGGCCTCTGCTGCCAGGGGGAAGGAGGTGGACTTGATGAGGGGTCTGGCTTTGTCCGCATAGTTGGGCACCCACTGAGCATAGTACGAGAAAAACCCTAGGCATCTCTTCAGTGCTTTTTGGCAGTGGGGGAGGGGGAGCTCCATAAGGGGGCGCATCCTGTCGGGGTCGGGGCCGATGACTCCGTTCTCCACTACACAGCCGAGAATGGCAAGGCGCTTGGTACAAAACATACATTTGTCCTTGTTGTATGTTAGGTTCAGCCGCTGGGCCGTACGGAGGAATTTCTCTAGATTAACATCATGGTCCTGCTGGTCGCGGCCGCAGATGGTGACGTTGTCTAGATAGGGGAAAGTGGCCTGGAGTGCGTTCTGGTCAACCATCCGGTCCATCTCCCGTTGGGAGACTGAAACCCCGTTGGTGACGCCGAAGGGAACTCTGAGGAAGTGGTAGAGACGACCGTCAGCTTCAAAAGCTGTGTACTGGCGGTCCTCAGCCCTGATGGGGAGCTGGTGGTATGCCGACTTCAGATCAATCGTCGAGAACACCCGGTATTGTGCTATCTGATTGACCATGTCAGATATGCGGGGGAGTGGGTATGCATCTAGCTGGGTGTAGCGATTGATCGTCTGGCTGTAGTCAATAACTAGGCGCTGTTTTTCGCCAGTCTTCACTACCACCACTTGTGCTCGCCACGGGCTGGTGCTACTTTCAATAATCCCTTCCTTCAGGAGTCTCGCTACCTCGGATTTAATGAAGCTCCTATCCCCGGCACTGTAACGCCTGCTTTTGGTAGCGATGGGCTTACAGTCGCGGGTGAGGTTAGCGAACAAGGATGGGGGGGGGACTTTAAGGGTGGAGAGGCTGCAAATGTTGCGCGGCGGGCGATTTAAAAGCTGCTGGCTGCAGGCTGTGAGTGGGGGGAGGGGTCCGTCGTATGCTAATGTGACACTCTTAAGGTGGCACTGAAAATCCAACCCCAGTAGAACGGCAGCGCAGAGATGGGGCAGGACCAGGAGTTTAAAATTTTTGTATTCTGTGCCCCTTACTGAAAGGGTCACTACACAGTAGCCACCGACGTCCGCTGACTGGGCTTTGGAAGCCAAAGAGATCCGATGGCGCGTCGGCAGGACCGGGAGAGAGTAACTGCGCACCGTGTCAGGGTGGATAAAGCTCTCCGTGCTCCCGCTGTCAAAAAGGCAGGTAGTGGCGCGGCCGTTTACCGTAATGTCCATCATGGACCTGGACAGTTGATGAGGGAGAGATTGGTCCAGCGTCACGGAGGCCAGCGTATGGTCGAGCGAGTCGATGTGGTCGTCAGATGAGGCGGTGGTTGAGTCCGGGTCCCCCGTGGTTGAAGTTGGAGACGTCCAAGATGGCGGACAAGATGGCGGCGCCCATGATCCCGATCCCCACGCGGCTGGGGTAGCCCAAGATGGCGGACAAGATGGCTGCCCCCACGGTTCACACGCGGCGCTGCTGGCGTTAGCGGTTTTACCTTTGCAGGCGCTGACATAGTGTCCTTTCTTCCCGCAGCTGGAGCAGGTAGCGTTTCTCGCCGGGCAGCGTGCTCTGGGGTGTTTTGCCTGGCCACAAAAATAACATTTCTGTGCCTTGGACATCGCAGCAGCAGTTGAAGGTGGCGGTCCCATGACCCAAGGTTGTGGCGTCCACGTTGCGGAGCAGTTAGGGGAGAAGGCGTCCATATTCCAGGACGCGACGACCTACGCGGCGGCTATCGATCTGCTAAAAGGGCAATACGCACGCCCGGTAAATACGGTCTATGCCCGGCACCTCTTAAGATCCCGCAGACAGCAGCCCGGGGAATCGGTGGAGGCCTTCCTACGGGCACTACGGATACTCAGCCGAGGCTGCGATTGCAAAGAAGTATCAGCCGCAGCACACACGGAGGGACTGATCCGAGATGCTTTCGTTGCGGGCCTAAGGTCCGACTACTCCCGGCAGAGACTGTTGGAAAAGGGAGAAATGGACCTGAGAAAGGCAGTGTCCCTTGCGCTCTCGCTCGACGCGGCCCACAGGAATATGGACGCCTTCTCCCCTAACCGCTCCGCAACGCACCTTTGAGGCCAGGATTTCCAGCTTGTTTTCGTCCAGGGTCACGGTTGAGGCTTGCAGGTAGGCCTCGAAGCAACGCAGCCAATGCGCGAATTTGGTAGCCGAACCCGATTCTTGGGGGTCTAGGTCCAGGCATGTTGGTCTGAGGGCTCGCAGCAGCTCCTGCTGCTCAGCGTTTGTTGTCGACATTTTGTTTTTGCTAATAAAATTGATGCGCTATCAATCACTCATAAAAGACGGAGAGTTAGGAGAGTAACTAAAGGCTTTTATTAGCAAAGAACAGAGCATGCCTCTCGTGGTTGACTGGGTTCCAAGAAGGCAGGGGGCTGCAGGGCAATCACCTTTATACCTGGGCCTGTGGGTGGAGCCAGGGGCGGAGCCAGCAGAGACATGCTGAGGCATGCAAAATGTGGTAAACCACGTTCACTATCGTATCACTGTTAGTAGTTAGCACTGTTCACCACTGTTCGTTATAACTGTATCACTGACCACTATTGTATCACGGTACGAGGTCGCCTCTTGCCACACTGCTATACCTGGGATGACCACTGCCGACTCCGCCTTGGCTCCACCCACCAGGCCAGGTATAAAGGTGAGCGACTGGCTGGTATTCCTCCTGCTTGGATCGGATCACCCACGAGAGTGGGCTCTGTTATTTAGTCAATAAAAACCTTTAGTCACCTTCGTAACTCTTCGCCTTTTATTGGAGGAATTGATAGGTATATCAATTTTATTGACTAAATTTAATGATGTCCGACAACGAGTCACAACCGGCGGAGGAGCCACCAGCGCAGCTCCCAGGAGCACAGCCACACCAGCCAGCTTGGCTGCGAGCCCTCAGACCGCCGTACCTGGACCTGAACCCACGAGCAGCAAACTCAGCCGCAGACTTTAAACACTGGCTGGTCTGCTTCGAATCATACCTGAGAGAATCCAGCGTCCCTCAGGCATCCAAACTAAGTGTCCTGCAGGCACAACTGAGCCCGAGAGTATACACTCTCATCGAGGACATGACTACCTACGAGACCGCCATCAACCTGCTGAAACAGAAGTACCGGACCCCGGTAAACTACATGTACGCTAGGCACCTCCTAAGATCACGGCCGCAACAGCCAGGAGAATCAGTAGCCGAATTCTCACAGGCGCTATATGCACTCGCCAGGAACTGTGACTTTAAATCGGTGTCGGCAGCCGAAAATACTGAAGATAATATCCGCGACGCATTCCTGAAAGGCCTACGGTCCGAGTACTCACGGCAAAGACTGCTGGAAGCTAAAGACCTCAGCATGGAAAAAGCTGAAGCCCTCGCTATCTCCCTGGAAGTGGCCCACCAAGATCAGGAAGCATTCACCAGGTACTGCTCGCGACCCTGGGACTCGGGCCCGACCCCTACCACAGCACCCTTCCCAGTGCCGCCCCCGGGACCTACCTCTGCGTCGGCGTCCCGGACCCGACCGGCCCCGCCACCCCCGGCACCGGCCCCGACATCGGGCATCCGCGATCGGGCCGCCGGCTGTTTTTTTTGTGGCCAGGAGAAGCACCCGAGGTCGCGCTGCCCAGCCAAGAACTCCATATGCAAAACCTGCCTGAAGAAAGGCCACTTCTCCAAGGCCTGCAGGAGCGGATCCTCAGAGGCCAGCAGTGCCGCATGCGAACTATGGGGCGGCCATCTTCGTTTAGGGCAACTGAGGCCAGCATCCCCACACATGAGTCATGGGGCGGCCATCTTTGTTTAGGGCAACTGAGGCCAGCATCCCCACACATGAGTCTTGGGGGCGGCCATCTTTGATTAAGGCAACCGACCCCAATAGTGCCTCATGGGGCCCTACCTCGTGGGAGACGCCATTTTACTCACCACGCCCGACCGCCTCGCCCGCAGATGACAACGACTCGCTCAGCTACACACTAGCTTCCGTCACCCTGGACCAAGCCCGCCCGCACCATCTGTCCAAGTCAATGATGGACATCAAAGTGAACGGCCACGCCACGACCTGCCTGTTCGACAGCGGAAGCACGGAGAGCTTCATCCACCCAGACACGGTGAGCCACTACTCCCTCTCTGTCCTACCAACGCGCAGCCGAATCTCGATGGCATCGAGGTCCCACGCCACGGACATCAGCGGCTACTGTGTCGTGACCCTGTCGGTTAAGGGCACGGAGTATAAAAACTTTAAACTCCTCGTCCTCCCCCATCTCTGCGCCGCCGTCCTACTAGGGCTGGACTTCCAATCCCACCTCCAAAGCGTAACCCTAGCATACGGTGGACCCCTCCCCCCACTCACAGTCAACAACCAGCAAACGTTAAACCGCCCACCGCGTAACACCTGCAGCCTCTCCACCCTCAAGGTCCCGCCACCCTCTCTGTTTGCTAACCTTACCCCTGACTGCAAACCCGTCGCTACCAAGAGCAGGCGGTATAGCGCCGGGGACAGAGCCTTCATTAGCTCTGAGGTGCGGCGCCTCCTGAAGGAGGGCATTATCGAGGGGAGCAGCAGCCCCTGGCGTGCCCAGGTCGTAGTCGTAAAGACCGGCGATAAAAACCGCCTGGTCATCGACTACAGCCAGACCATAAACAGATATACCCAGCTGGACGCATACCCCCTCCCCCGCATATCTGACATGGTCAATCAGATTGCACAGTATAAAGTATTCTCGACCATCGACCTGAAGTCGGCCTACCACCAACTCCCTATCCACCCTGAGGACTGCCAGTATACCGCCTTCGAGGCGAATGGGCGCCTATACCACTTCCTTAGGGTCCCCTTCGGTGTCACTAATGGGGTCTCGGTCTTCCAAAGGGAGATGGACCAGATGGTTGACCAGAACGAACTGCAGGCTACATTCCCCTACCTAGATAACGTCACTATCTGCGGCCGCGACCGGCAGGAACATGACGCGAATCTGGAGAAATTCCTCCGTACGGCCCAACGGCTGAACCTCACCTACAATAAGGAGAAATGCGTGTTTAACACCACGCGCCTTGCCATCCTCGGCTGCGTAGTGGAGAACGGAATCATCGGCCCCGACCCAGAAAGAATGCGCCCCCTCATGGAGCTACCCCTCCCCCACTGCCCTAAAGCACTTAGGAGAACCCTGGGGCTTTTCGCCTACTATGCCCAATGGGTACCCAATTACGCGGACAAAGCCAGACCCCTCCTGAAAGCCACTTCCTTCCCCCTCACGGAGGAGGCGTGCGCGGCCTTCTCCCTCATTAAGGGAGACATAGCCAAGGCCACGATGCACGCAGTGGACGAGTCCATCCCCTTTCAGGTGGAGAGCGACGCATCCAACTTCGCCTTAGCCGCCACCCTAAACCAGGAGGGGAGGCCAGTGGCCTTCTTCTCAAGGACCCTACAGGGCCCCGAGATCCGACATTCGTCGGTCGAGAAAGAGGCCCAGGCGATCGTGGAGGCAGTACGGCGCTGGAGGCACTACCTGGCAGGCAAACGATTTACCCTCCTCACCGACCAGCGTTCGGTGGCTTTCATGTTTAATAACAAGCTGAAGGGCAAAATCAAGAATGACAAGATTTTGAGATGGAGAATCGAGCTCTCCACCTACGATTATGAGATCTTGTCCCGGCCAGGCAAGCTGAACGAATCCCCTGATGCCCTTTCACGAATGACATGCGCCAGCGCGCATATCGATAGGCTTCAGACCCTCCACGACCAGCTCTGCCACCCCGGAGTCACCAGACTCTACCATTTCATTAAGGCCCGCAACCTGACCTACTCCATCGAGGAGGTCAGGACCATGACCAGGAACTGCCAGACCTGTGCGGAGTGCAAACCGCACTTCTATAGGCCGGACCGAGCAAGCCTGATCAAGGCCACCCGCCCCTTCGAGCGCCTGAGCATCGACTTTAAGGGGCCCCTCCCGTCCTCTGACCGTAATGTGTACTTCCTCAACATCGTTGATGAGTACTCCCATTTCCCCTTTGCCTTCCCCTGCCCCGACATGACCAGTAGCACGGTCATTAAGTGCCTGAATGCCCTCTTCGCCTTGTTCGGGTTCCCGAACTATATACACAGCGACCGGGGCTCCTCCTTCATGAGCGAGGAACTCCGGCAATTCCTCCTAGAGAGAGGTATTGCAGCAAGCAGGACCACCAGCTACAACCCCAGAGGTAACGGTCAGGTGGAAAGACAGAACGCGACGGTATGGAAGGCCGTCCTCTTAGCCTTAAAGTCTAAGGGCCTCCCAACCTCCCGCTGGCAAGAAGTCCTCCCGACAGCGCTGCACTCCATCCGGTCATTACTTTGCATGGCCACTAACACCACCCCCCATGAACGAATGTTCGTTTTCCCCAGGAAGTCGACTACGGGAACCACTCTACCAACCTGGCTGACCGCCCCGGGGCCGGTCTGGCTGCGGAAACACGTGAGGACCCATAAAACGGACCCCCTGGTCGAGAGGGTGAACCTCCTGCACGCCAACCCCCAGTACACCTACGTGGCTTACCCAGACGGGCGGGAGGACACTGTCTCCCTACGAGACCTCGCACCCTCAGCCGATCCGGAAACACCGCCACCACCCCCCGCAACCTCAGTCCAGGTAGACGGCATGCCGGAACCCCACGAGCCCTCGCCGACCACGCAAACACCAGCATCAACACCGGATAAGGCACCAGCACCGGATAAGGCAACACCACCGCTGCGCCGATCGGAGAGGCTTACGAAGCCTCCGGACAGACTGACCTACCAGAATTGGTAGTACACTTCACCCCGCCGGACTTAATTCTAAACAAGGGGTGAATGTGGTAAACCACGTTCACTATCGTATCACTGTTAGTAGTTAGCACTGTTCACCACTGTTCGTTATAACTGTATCACTGACCACTATTGTATCACGGTACGAGGTCACCTCTTGCCACACTGCTATACCTGGGATGACCACTGCCGACTCCGCCTTGGCTCCACCCACCAGGCCAGGTATAAAGGTGAGCGACTGGCTGGTATTCCTCCTGCTTGGATCGGATCACCCACGAGAGTGGGCTCTGTTATTTAGTCAATAAAAACCTTTAGTCACCTTCGTAACTCTTCGCCTTTTATTGGAGGAATTGATAGGTATATCACATAGGTACAACAGTGTGCAACAACAACAACAACGGTGAACAACAATAACAGTAGTTTACCACAAGCGGGAGAGTGGGATTAGACTGGGTGGGATATTAAAGGGTACAGGGAGTGAGTGGGAGAGTGGGATTAGACTGGGAGGGATATTAAAGGGTACAGGGAGTGAGTGGGAGAGTGGGATTAGACTGCGTGGGATATAAAGGGTATGGGGAGTGAGTGGGAGAGTGGGATTAGACTGGGTGGGATATTAAAGGGTATGGGGAGTGAGTGGGAGAGTGGGATTAGACTGCGTGGGATATTAAAGGGTATGGGGAGTGAGTGGGAGAGTGGGATTAGACTGAGCGGGATATTAAAGGGTATGGGGAGTGAGCGGGTGGGAGGGATTAGACTGGGTGGGATATTAAAGGGAATGGGGAGTGAGCGGGTGGGAGGGATTAGACTGGGTGGGATATTAAAGGGAATGGGGAGTGAGCGGGAGAGTGGGATTAGACTGGGTGGGATATTAAAGGGTATGGGGAGTGAGCGGGAGAGTGGGATTAGACTGGGTGGTATATTAAAGGGTATGGGGAATGTGCGGGAGAGTGGGATTAGACTGGGTGGGATATTAAAGGGTATGGGGAGTGAGCGGGAGAGTGGGATTAGACTGGGTGGGATATTAAAGAGTATGGGAAGTGAGCAGGAGAGTGGGATTAGACCAGGTGGGATATTAAAGGGTATGGGGAATGTGCGGGAGAGTGGGATTAGAATGGGTGGGATATTAAAGGGTACGGGGAGTGAGCGGGAGTGTGGGATTAGACTGGGTGGGTTATTAAAGTGTATGGCGAGTGAGCAGGAGAGTGGGATTAGATTGGGTGGGATATTAACGTTTACAGGGAGTAAGCGGAAGAGTGGGATTAGACTTGGTGGGATATTAAAGGGTATGCGGAGTGAGCAGGATAGTGGGATTAGACTTGGTGGGATATTAAAGGGTATGGGGAGTGAGCAGGGGAGTGGGATTAGACTGGGTGGGATATTACAGTGTATGGGGAGTGAGTGTGAGAGTGGGATTAGACTGGGTGGGATATTACAGGGTATGGGGAGTGAGTGGGAGAGTGGGATTAGACTGGGTGGGATATTACAGGGTATGGGGAGTGGGCAGGAGAGTGGGATTAGACTGGGTGGGATATTATAGGATATGGGGAGTGGGCAGGAGATTGGGATTAGACTTGGTGGGATATTAAAGGGTACGGGGAGTGAGCAGGGGAGTGGGATTAGACTGGGTGGGATATTAAAGGGTACGGGGAGTGAGCAGGAGAGTGAGATTAGACTGGGTGGGATATTAAAGGGTATGGGGAGTGAGCGGGAGAGTGGGATTAGACTTGGTGGGATATTAAAGGGTACGGGGAGTGAGCAGGGGAGTGGGATTAGACTGGGTGGGATATTAAAGGGTATGGGGAGTGAGCAGGAGAGTGGGATTAGACTTGGTGGGATATTACAGGGTATGGGGAGTGAGCAGGAGAGTGGGATTAGACTGGGTGGGATATTATAGGATATGGGGAGTGGGCAGGAGATTGGGATTAGACTGGGTGGGATATTAAAGGGTATGGGGAGTGAGCAGGGGAGTGGGATTAGACTGGGTGGGATATTATAGGATATGGGGAGTGAGCAGGAGAGTGGGATTAGACTGGGTGGGATATTACAGGGTATGGGGAGTGAGTGTGAGACTGGGATTAGACTGGGTGGGATATTATAGGATATGGGGAGTGGGCAGGAGATTGGGATTAGACTGGGTGGGATATTAAAGGTTACGGGGAGTGAGCAGGGGAGTGGGATTAGACTGGGTGGGATATTACAGGGTACGGGGAGTGAGCAGGAGAGTGGGATTAGACTGGGTGGGATATTATAGGATATGGGGAGTGGGCAGGAGATTGGGATTAGACTGGGTGGGATATTACAGGGTATGGGGAGTGAGCAGGGGAGTGGGATTAGACTGGGTGGGATATTACAGGGTATGGGGAGTGAGCAGGAGATTGGGATTAGACTGGGTGGGATATTAAAGGGTACGGGGAGTGAGCAGGGGAGTGGGATTAGACTGATATGGAGAATGACACCAGCACAGAATTGATCCACCTAATGGCCTGTTTCTGTGCCGGAGCTTTCCATGAAATCGTCTATTGTTATAGGGCCATTGTGCACCGGTAATTATTTCCTGCACCATTGAAGAGCCTGCCCAGAACCTGTGACATTGCCTGAAGAAACAATTCAGCAAGAACGAGGAACAAGGCCAACACAAAAAACATTGCACAGCTGAACCTCAACACCTTGCGCAATCAACAGGCTTTCCTCCGCCACTCCTACCTCCCAATGTTGTGCTTTGCACATAACAATCGGTGTTTTTCACTGAAATCTACCATTCATGGTTGATTAACTTTCTCACTGCCAACAATTAGGCAGGAGAAAGGCTCGTAAATGTTCGGCAACTGGTGATCAGGGTAACAGGGGTTCACCATGAAAGGAAACTTTCATTTGTATGTCGTCTCCAAGGGCCTCACAGAATTACATAGCTAGGATTACATAGGATGTACAGCACGGAAACAGGCCATTCGGCCCAACCAGGCCAGGCCGGCATTTATGCTCCACTCGAGCCTCCCTTCCTTATCTCACCCTTTCAACATATCCCTCTATTCCTTTCTCCCTCATGTACTTATCCAGCTTCCCCTTAAATGCATCGATACTATTCGCCTCAACCACTCCCTGTGGTAGCGAGTTCCACATTCTCCCCGCTCTCAGGCTAAACAGGTTTCTCCTGAACTCCCTATTGGATTTCTTGGTGACCGTCTTATATTGAATTAATCACTCCAAAATGTAGATCTTAGCTACAAGGACAGGTTGGAGAAGCTGGATTTGTTTTCATTAGAGCAAAGGAGGTTGAGGGGTGATTCAATCGAGGTGTACAAGATTGTGACGGGTTTGGATAGGCTAGACGGGGAAAGGCTGTTCCCACTAGTTGATGGTACAAGGACTAGGGGACACAGATTTAAGATTTTGAGGTAGGGATACAGGGGGGGACGTGAGGGAAAACTTTTTTAAGCAGCAACCTGGAACTCGCTGCCGACGGAAGTGGTGGAAGCGGAGACATGCAATGTTTTCAAGGGGAGACTGGGTAGGTACTTTAGGGAAATATACTTGCAGGGCTACGGGGATAGAGCGGGAGAATGGGACTGACTGGATTGCTCCACAGAGAGCCGGCACAGACTACGATGGGCCGAATGGCCTCCTTCTCTGCCGTTATGAGTCTATGACTCTATGACTATGACTCAATGACCAACACGGCAGCCATTTTGTACAAGCTGCATCAACAAGATGGCCGCTCAGGTAATCTGACAGTGTTGGTTGAGGGAGGAATCTTGGGCCAGGACGCCGGGAGAACGTCCTCAAACGGGATTATTAACGTCCATCTGAACGGGGCCCCGGTTCAACATCTCATCTGAAAGACTGAAAAGGTCTCAGAAAGGGACAAAACCATCGAGGGCAAGGAGCCAATCCCAGCAATCGTCACTACCTTACTTCCCGTAACCCTGGGTGACACACGCAAAACCCACCTCGATTAATGTCGTAATGGGTCTTCTGGCGGAGTCTAAGACCCAGTGCTCAGGTGCCTGTAGGGTCAGTGGGCTTAGATTTGATGCAGTGCTGTTAGGGAGGGAGTTCCAGGATTTTGACCCAGCGACGACGAAGGAACGGCTGGTATATTTCCAAGTCAGGATGGTGTGTGACGTGGAGGGGAACTTGGAGGCGGTGGTGTTCCCGTGCGCCTGCTGCCCTTGTCCTTCTAGGTGGTAGAGGTCGCGGGTTTGGGAGGTGCTGCCGAAGAAGCCTTGGCGAGTTGCTGCAGTGCATCTTGTAGACGGTACACACTGCAGCCACGGTGCGCCGGTGGTGGAGGGAGTGAATGTTTAAGGTGGTGGATGGGGTGCCAATCAAGTGGGGCTGCTTTGTCCTGGATGGTGTCGAGCTTCTTGAATGTTGTTGGAGCTCCACTCATCCAGGCAAGTGGAGAGTATTCCATCACACTCCTGGCTCTTCCTGCCCGTCCATGATATATCAGGAAAAAAACTCGGCATATCAACCAGCCATAGATTCATGGAGTCATACAGCACAGAAGGAGGCCATTCAGCCCATCGATTCTGTTCCGGCTCTCTGTAGAGCAATCCAGTCAGTCCCATTCCCCCACTCTATCCCCGTAGCCCTGCAAGTTTAGCTCCCTCAAGTGTCTATCCAGTCTCCCCTTGAAAACATTGAGAGGGAAAAATTGGGTATCGCCCATTTTGGAGCGCTAATATCGGCCCGGCGCTAATTATCACCACCCACTGCAAAATTCACCTCTATCGCCCCTGGAGGTGATTTGAGCGCTAAATCAGGCGCTACACACCTCTCTTAAGGCGCAGACATCAGGCAGCGAGGCGCTACCTCAGATCGCTACCGAAGCTCAGGCGATGTCCGTTACCATGGAATCCAGGCAGACTGGCACCGTCCAGTTCTTAAAGGGGAGGGGCCACCTTGCTGGCCAGCCACACCCTGCTCATTGCAGCCTTGAATCTCGGCCTGGAGAGACCTCTAAAGCAATTGTGTTGGAAGCACTAATGGATAGGCCCAGCGGTCAGGAACCTCAAAAGTGGTGCCGAGGGCCAAAACTCCTTAGGACAGCGTTAAAACCAAAAACTTTGCCGACAAGAAAAGGCAGGAAGCGCCCGCCTTTAAATAGCGCTCCCCCAGCACCTTCCCGACTTGAAAACGTTCCCCTCTACCTGTCGTTCCTAGCGGCAGGCGCTAAGGCAGGGGGCGCCACTCAATATCCGGTCCGGGGCACTACCGAGGCGTTGCACGCTCGACTGACGTCATGATCTGCGGGCGCAGGAGATCGTGGCGGTAGTGTTTAGCGCTGCTGCAAAACGACTGGTTAATTTCGCAAGCGACGCTAAAATCGTCGCACTCGGGCGCTAAGTTACTAGCGCCCCGTTAGCGCCCCCCCTCAGAGGCGCTAACCAACCGAAATTTTCCCCGAGTGTCTCCGCTTCCACCACTTCCATCGGCAGCGAGTTCCAAGTCCTCACCACTCGCTGCGTAAAAAAGTTTTTCCTCACATCCCCCCTGTATCTCTTGCTCAAAACTTTAAATCTGTGTCCCCTAGTCCTTGTACCATCAACTCGTGGGAACAGCCTTTCCCCGTCTAGCCTATCCAAACCCGTCATAATCTTGTACACCTCGATCAAATCACCCCTCAACCTCCTTTGCTCTAATGAAAACAAATCCAGCTTCTCCAACCTGTCCTTGTAGCTAAGATCCCCCATCCCCGGAACCATTCTGGTAAATCTCCTCTGCACCCTCTCAAGGACCTTCACATCCTTCCTAAAGTGTGGTGACCAGAACTGGACGCAATACTCCAGTTGTGGCCTAACCAGCGCTTTATAAAGGTTCAGCATAACGTCTCTACTTTTGTACTCAATACCTCTATTTATGAAGCCCAAGATCCCATATGCTTTGCTAACCACTCTCTCAGTATGTCCTGCCACCTTCAGGGACCTATGTACATTAACTCCCAGGTCCCTCTGTCCCTACACACTCTTTAAAACTGTGCCAGTAAGTGTATATTGCCTCTCCCTGTTCCTTCTGCCAAAATGCATCACCTCACACTTCTCTGTATTAAATTCCATCTGCCACTTGCCTGCCTATTCTGCTAGCCTTTCTATGTCCTGCTGCAGTCGATTGGTTTCATCCTCACTGTTTGCCACACCACCAAGTTTGGTGTCTTCTGTAAATTTAGAAATTCTACTCTGTATTCCAATATCCAGGTAATTTATATACATTAAAAAAAATCCCTTCCATCTTTCCGTAGCCAGCTTTGATTTATGTGCCAAAGTCCTGGAACTCCCTCCCTAACAGCACTGTGGGAGCACCTTCGCCACACGGACTGCACGGTTCAAGAAGGCGGCTCACCACCACCTTCTCAAGGGCAACTAGGAATGGGCAATAAATGCCGGTGATGCCCACATCACGAGAATCAATGTTTAAATAAAAAAGCACTAATGGGATCGCACTGCGAACCCTTGCCCTAACAGAGTCGCACTGTGCCCCCCGCGCACTAATGGGATCGCACTGTGCCCCCGATCGCACGGTGCCCACCTCGCATGAACGGGATCGCACTGTGCCCCCCGTGCACTAACGGGATCGCGCTGTGCCCCACCGCGCGCACTAATGGGATGGCACTGTGCCCCTGATCGCACGGTGCCCACCTCGCACGAACGGGATCGCACTGTGCCACCCTCGCACTAACGGGATCGCACTGTGCTCCCCTCGCACTAACGGGATCGCACTGCGCGCCCCCCTCGCACTAGCGGCTATGCGCCTCAGTACCTTGTCTGGAGGTAATCGCTGTCCGAATCTCGCAGAGTCCTCACTGCTGCAGGAGGTCAGGGAGGAAGCTCTCACCTGCTAGCTTGCGGAACGCTGAATGTGCCAGGGGAGACTTGATGTAAGCCTTTACATAAGGAGAACTGTTTGTGGTTTCAGTTTCAGGTAAACACAATTAAGTGTTATTTTAACCCTGGTGTGTCGGGGAGGAGATGTGCTCCACTGCCTGGTGACAGCTCTGCATGACTGTTTGTCCCCAACAGGCTCGCCGGCACCGGACAGACATTCCAATGTGGTGACGACCTTTTGTCATTAAGCACCTCAATCTCGTCGGGTGCAGGTGGGGTACACGCCGCGAAATTGGGATGCGGCCACGGTTGTAGCACACTTTGCGAAATGTCTGGGTACGGTTCGAAAGTGGTTGGGTTACCGCCGGGGTTAATGTTCAGTGTATTCGGGTCAACAACAACACAAAAATCAAACAGAAAGGCTTACATTTATATAGCGCCTTTCATGACCACCGGACATCCCAAAGCGCTTTACAGCCAATTAAGTACTTTTTGAAGTGTAGTCACTGTTGTAATGTCGGGAAACGTGGCCGCCAATTTGCGCATAGCAAGCTCCCACAATCAGCAACGTGACGGTGGTCAGATAATGTTTTAGTGATGTTGGTTGAGGGATAAATATTGGCCCCAGCACGCCGAGGAGAACTCCCCCTGCTCTTCTTCGAAATAGTGGCCGTGGGATCTTTTACGTCCACCCGCGAGAGGGCAGACGGGGCCTCGGTTTAACGCCTCGTCCGACAGACAGTGCAGCACTCCCTCAGTGCTGCACTGGGAGTGTCAGCCTAGACTTTGTGCTCAAGTCTCTGGAGTGGGACAGTGAACCTTCTGACTCAGAGGCGAGAATGCGACCCACTGAGCCACTGGCTGACACTGGGAAAAGTTGACATAGCAATTTACAATGGTACATGCTGACTAAAAGTCGTCACAGCAGGAAGTAAGGTTCGTGAGCCTCATGCAAGATTTGTATTAAGAACATAAGAAATAAGAGAAGTCACACAACACCAGGTTATAGTCCAACAGCTTTATTTGAAATCACAAGCTTTCGGAGCGCTGCTCCTTCATCACCTGACGAAGGAGCAGCGCTCCGAAAGCTTGTGATTTCAAATAAAGCTGTTGGACTATAACCTGGTGTTGTGTGACTTCTCACATTTGTCCACCCCAGTCCAACACCGGCATCTCCACATCATAAGAAATAGAAGCAGGAGTCGGCCATTTGGCCCCTCGAGCCTGCTCCGCCATTCAATGAGATCATGGCTGATCTGATCTTGGCCTCAACTCCACTTCCCTGCCCGCTCCCCATAACCCTCGACTCCCTTATCGTTCAAAAATCTGTCTCTCGCCACCTTGAATATATTCAATGACCCAGCCCTCTGGGGTAGAGAATTCCAAAGATTCACGACCCTCTGAGAGAAGAAATTCCTCATCTCAGTTTTAAATGGGCGACCCCTTATCCTGAAACTATGCCCCCTAGTTCTTGATTCCCCCACGAGGGGAAACATCCTCTCAGCATCTACCTTGTCAAGCCTCTTCAGAATCTTATGGGGGAGAAATTTAGTTGGCTGCGCCACCCGTTAGCGCCTTAAGAGGGCGCTAAGTGGGCCGCAAGCCAACTGGCGCCCGGGCGCAGCACTGCCCACGCCCACGCCTCACGCTAAATTCAGTGGGACGTTAGTGGTGGCGCTAACCGTTAGCGCTGCGCCGCTGCCGATGACATCATCGGTGTGCGCAGTGCCCCGCTGACGCCCCGGCCGCGATATTTGGCAGCGCCCCCTGACTTACCGCCGGACGCTATGTCCGACAGGGTCAGGGGGGCGTACCTGCGGCCGGGGAGGCGCAAATTAAAGGCGAGGTGCGGGGCGGCCATTTTTGTTGTTGGCCGCCTGCCAGCACCTGCCTGCGCTCCCGTCCCGGGCCTCCTGAACCCCACCTCCCCCCCTCCCCTGCCGCGGAGTGTCGGCTGCGCTCCAAGAGCCCGGCACTTCTCTTCGGTGCCGGGCCCTTTTGCCGACACTCCCGATCCTCGGGGGCCCAGCTGGGCCCCAGATCGCGCTGCACAAGGCCCCTCCCCTTTAAGAAGGGGAGGAAGGCCTGCAATACCGCAGCGCGACGTGCCGCAGCGTGTGTTGCTGCGGCACGTAGCGCCACGATATTCACTCGCAGCGCCCCAAGAGGGATGCTGGGCGCCTCCAGTAGCGCCGCGCTTCCCTTTGGGGCGCAACCACTCAATTTCCGGTCCGGGGGCGCGAATGTTTCCGGGGCGCTACTTTTAGCGCCCTGGCACCCCAAAAGGGGCTATACTCAATTTCTCCCCCTATATGTTTCAATAAGACCACTTCTCATTCTTCTAAACTCCAATGAGCATAGACCCAACCTGCTCAACCTTTCCTCATAAGACAACCCCTTCATTTCCGGAATCAACCTCGTGAACCTTCTCTGAACTGCCTCCAATGCAAATATATCCTTCCTTAAATAAGGAGACCAAAACTGTACGCAGTACTCCAGGTGTGGTCTCACCAGCACCCTGTACAGTTGTAATAATACAACAGATTTAATTTTTCAGTTGTCCTGACACTTGACAGCACCCTCCAGAGCCCCAGCCAAGTGACCACTCTTCGTGCGTGAGCTCAGAGGGTAGACTATTCGGCTGTGGAGTGCATCACAACAGAGCTTGATTTCCTTTTAAAATTTGTTTATGGGATGTGGACGTCGCTGGCAAGGCCAGCATTTATTGTCCTCACCCGATGCTGTCCTTGCCCGATGCCACCCACCACCCCCCCACCCCCCACACACACACACACACACCAGCATGGGACTTCCAGCAATCAAGATCAGGAATCCTGGGCGATTACCCCACGCCTGTGCCCAGGGAGGCTGACGTTGGCTGTACGAACCCCTTTTCCCCGCCAGCCAGTTGACCAGCTAACTCAGGCACAGACCTGGGGTCGGGCCTGGGAGCCTTCAGCTCAGTCACGACATGGACCACTTTCCATACCTCGGGAGCCTACTGTCAACAAGGGCAGATGTCGATGACAAAGTCCAATACCGCCTTCAGTGTGCCAGTGCAGCCTTCGGTCGCCTGAGGAAGAGAGTGTTTGAAGACCAGGACCTCAAACCCGGCACCAAGCTCATGGTTTACAGAGCAGCAGCGATACCCGCCCTGCTGTATGCCTCAGAGACATGGACCATGTACAGCAGGCACCTCAAAGCACTGGAGCGGCACCACCAACGCTGCCTCCGCAAGATCCTGCAAATTCATTGGCAGAATAGGTGTGGTAAACCACTGTATTGTATATTGCCACCTCTGGGTGGCGCTGTGTATGGAGGCATGCCTCAGCTGACTCCACCCACCACTGTGTGGGTTTCGTTCAGACTTGTTCAGTCACTCACGAAGAAGCATGGTCTCTTCTTAGCTAATAAAAGCCTTATTCATCTCTTCTTTCGACTCATCATCTCTTCTTCGACTCATCACCTTTTATGAAGTAATTGATAAGCGTATCAATTTTATTAGCTAAAAGTTAAATGGCGACACCTGAGGAGCAACAACAGCAACGGATACAGCAGACATTGCTGAGAGCCCTCAGACCACCACGCCTGGACCTCGACCCTCAAGATGTGGGTGCATCAGCCAAGTTTGAACACTGGCTGAGCTGCTTTGAATCCTTCCTCGCAATCTCACAGGTTACAGAGGAGGATCACAAACTGAAAATTTTGACCGCCCAGGTGAGCCATCAAGTATATATGCTAATCCGGGACTCTAATACGTACGTGGCGGCCCTCGAGCTACTAAAAGGGCAATATACGCGCCCAGTGAACACAATTTACGCCCGACACCTCTTGGGATCCCGCAGGCAGCAACCGGGAGAATCGGTAGGGGCATTTGCACGGGCGCTACTGGCACTCTGCAGAGACTGCAATTGTAAAGCGGTAACGGCTGTGGAGCACGCGCAGGGACTCGCCTGTGATGTCTTCGTCAGGGGCCTCCAGTCAGACCACACCCGGCAGAGACTGCTAGAAAGCAAGGAACCCGACCTGAAGACGGCCATTGCCCTTGCGCTCTCGTTAGAGGAGGCCCACCGAAACCTCGAGGCATACCCCCGTAACGGCGCCGAGACATGGCAATCGAAACCGTGGGACACGGGACCGCCGCCCCCAACCGCTGCAGCGACCCAACCGAGACAGCAGCCTCCGGTAAGAACTGCTTCGATGCCCAGTAACCAGGCCCAAAAATGCTATTTCTGTGGCCAGTTAAAACATCCCAGAGCGCACTGCCCAGCTAAGACAGCTACCTGCTCGGGCTGCGGGAAGAAAGGCCATTACGCTAACGCCTGCAAGGGGAAGCCAGCCAGCAGCGCAGCGTGCGGGCCGTGGGAGCAGCCATCTTATCCGCCATTTTGTGTACCCCCGGCCGCATGGCATCCGCCGCCATCGTATCCAACGCACTCAACCGCCATTTCGTCACCGGAACCGACCACCGTCTCGGCGGATGACTATAGTGACTCACTAAGCCACATACTGGCCTCCGTGACGCTGGATCAAGGCCACCCTCACCATCTATCCAGCTCCATGATGGATATCGCGGTAAACGGCCGCGCCACCAGTTGCCTGATCGACAGCGGGAGCACAGAGAGTTTCGTCCACCCCGACACGGTACGTAGCCACTCCCTCACGATTCTGCCAACGCACCATCGCATTTCTATGGCGTCCAAGTCCCAGTCAATGGACATCAGCGGCTACTGTGTGGTGACCCTGTCAGTAGGGGGCACTGAATATCAAAAATTTAAACTGCTAGTCCTGCCCCGTCTTTGCGCTGCCGTCCTGCTAGGGTTGGATTTTCAGTGCCACCTTAAGAGTGTCACACTAGCATACGGTGGACCCCTCCCCCCACTCACAGTCTGCAACCAACAACTTTTAAATCGCCCGCTGCAAACCACCTGCAGCCTTTCCACATTAAAAGTCCCCCCCCCTCCCCTGTTCGCTAACCTCACCCGCGACTGTAAACCCATCGCTACCAAAAGCAGGCAGTACAGTGCCGGGGACAGAGCTTTTATCAGCTCTGAGGTGGAGCGGCTCTTGAAGGAGGGCATTATCGAAGGTAGCACTAGCCCCTGGCGAGCCCAGGTTGTAGTCGTTAAAACCACTGCAAAACGCCGCATGGTAATCGACTACAGCCAAACCATAAACCGGTACACCCAGCTGGACGCGTACCCCCTCCCTCGCATATCTGATATGGTCAATCAGATTGCGCAATACAAAGTATTCTCCACCATCGACCTTAAGTCAGCGTACCACCAGCTGCCCATCCGCCATGAGGACCGCCAGTATACTGCCTTCGAGGCAAACGGCCGCCTCTACCACTTCCTTAGGGTCCCCTTCGGCGTCACCAACGGGGTTTCGGTCTTCCAAAGGGAGATGGACCGAATGGTTGACCAGAACGCGCTGCGGGCAACCTTCCCCTATTTGGATAACGTCACCATCTGCGGCCACGACCAGCAGGACCACGACGTTAATCTAGCAAATTTCCTCCGTACGGCCCAACGGCTGAACCTAACGTACAATAAGGAAAAATGTATGTTTCACACCAAGCGCCTGGCCATCCTCGGCTGCGTGGTGGAGAACGGAGTCATCGGGCCCGACCCCGACAGAATGCGCCCCCTAATGGAGCTACCCCTTCCCCACTGCCAAAAAGCACTGAAGAGATGCCTGGGGTTTTTCTCCTACTACGCCCAGTGGGTGCCCCTCTATGCAGACAAAGCCAGGCCCCTCATCAAAGCCACCTCCTTCCCCCTGACACCAGAGGCGTGTGCAGCCTTCACTCTTATCAAGAACGATATCGCGAAGGCCGCAATGCACGCGGTGGATGAGTCCATCCCCTTCCAAGTGGAGAGCGATGCCTCCGACTTCGCCCTAGCCGCGACCCTTAACCAGGCGGGCAGACCCGTGGCCTTTTTCTCAAGGACCCTCCAGGGCCCCGAGACGAGACACTCCTCCGTCGAAAAGGAGGCCCAGGCTATTGTAGAAGCGGTGCGTCACTGGAGGCATTACCTGGCCGGGAAACGATTTACCCTGCTCACTGACCAGCGTTCAGTAGCTTTTATGTTTAATAATAAGCAGAGGGGTAAAATCAAGAACGACAAGATCTTGAGGTGGAGAATCGAACTCTCCACCTACAATTATGATATCTTGTATCGGCCAGGGAAACTCAATGAGCCCCCAGATGCCCTATCACGTGGTACATGCGCCAACGCGCAGAGTGATAGGCTGCAGTCCCTCCACAATGACCTCTGCCACCCGGGGGTCACCAGGTTTTTCCATTTTATCAAATCCCGTAACCTGCCCTACTCCATCGAGGAGGTCAGGACCATGACCAAGAGCTGCCAAATCTGCGCCGAGTGCAAACCGCACTTCTATAGGCCGGACAGAGCAAGCCTGATCAAGGTCACCCGCCCCTTCGAACGCCTGAGCGTCGATTTTAAAGGGCCCCTCCCCTCCGCTGACCGCAATGTGTACTTCCTCAACATAGTTGATGAGTACTCCCGTTTCCCCTTTGCCATCCCTTGCCCAGACATGACCAGTACCACGGTCATCAAGTGTCTGAATGACATCTTCGCTCTGTTCGGGTTCCCCAGCTATATACATAGCGACAGGGGCTCATCGTTCATGAGCGACGAACTTCGGCAGTACCTGCTAACAAGAGGTATCGCCACGAGCAGGACCACCAGTTACAACCCCCGGGGGAACGGCCAGGTGGAAAGGGAGAACGCGACGGTTTGGAAGGCAGTCCTCTTAGCACTAAAATCTAAGGGTCTTCCGACCTCCCGCTGGCAGGAGGTCCTCCCTGCAGCGCTCCACTCCATTCGGTCACTGCTTTGTACTGCCACTAATGCGACCCCTCATGAGAAAATGTTCGTTTTCCCCCGGAAGTCTACATCGGGAACCTCGCTACCGGCATGGTTGACTTCTCCTGGGCCCGTCCTACTGCGGAGGCACGTGAGGACGCATAAAACGGACCCCCTGGTCGAGCGGGTGCACCTCCTACACGCCAACCCCCAGTATGCCTGGGTGACATACCCAGACGGGCGGGAGGACACGGTCTCCATACGAGATCTCGCACCCTCGGGTACCCCTGAATTACCACCGTTATCCCCCTTACCACCGTTATCCCCCTTACCACTGTTATCCCCCACCACCCCTCCCAACCCAACCCTTGCAGACGGCATGCCAAAGCCCCAGGAATCTTCGCCAACCACCCAGACACCAGACCCGACGTCGGATGCTGTAACACCACCGCCGCCACCACGACGATCAGGACGTCAGACAAGGCCTCCTGATAGACTTAACTTGTAGTACCCTTCACCCCGCCGGACTTCACATTAAACAAGGGGTGAATGTGGTAAACCACTGTATTGTATATTGCCACCTCTGGGTGGCGCTGTGTATGGAGGCATGCCTCAGCTGACTCCACCCACCACTGTGTGGGTTTCGTTCAGACTTGTTCAGTCACTCACGAAGAAGCATGGTCTCTTCTTAGCTAATAAAAGCCTTATTCATCTCTTCTTTCGACTCATCATCTCTTCTTCGACTCATCACCTTTTATGAAGTAATTGATAAGCGTATCAATAGGCGCACCAGCGTCAGTGTTCTCGCTCAGGCCAACAGCCCCAGCATCGAAGCTTTGACCACGCTCGATCAGCTCCGATGGACGGGCCACATTGTCCGCATGCCCGATTCGAGATTCCCAAAACAAGCGCTCTACTCGGAGCTCCGACATGGCAAGGGAGCCCCAGGTGGGCGGAGGAAACGCTTCAAGGACACCCTCAAAGCCTCCTTGGAAAAAGTACAACATCCCCCACCGACACCTGGGAATCCCTGGCTCAAGACCACAAAAAGTGGAGGAGAAGCATCCGGGAAGGCGCCGAACACCTCAAGCCTCTTCATCCGGGAGCCAGCGGAAGCCAAGCGCAAGCAGCGGAAGGAGCGCACGTCAACCCAAGCACCCCACCCACCCGCCCCTTCAACCACCGTCTGCCCCACCTGTGATAGAGACTGTCGGTCCTGCATTGGACTCATCCGTCACCTGAGAACTCATTTTTTGTGTGGAAGCAAGTCATCCTCGGTTCCCGAGGGACTGCCTAAGAAGAAGAAGAGACAGACCAGGAGGCGCAGTCGCATGCTGAGCCACCAAGGGGGAGCAGGCTCCTGGCTAATTGGGGTGCAAGGCCGTCGCCGACAATTTTTGCACTTTGCCAGAAGCAAGCCAGAACCAGGGGTCACAGTCTAAGGATAAGGGGTAAGCCATTTAGGACAGAAATGAGGAGGAATTTCTTCACCCAGAGAGTGGTGAACCTGTGGAATTCTCTACCACAGAAGGCAGTAGAGGCCAAGTCATTAAATATATTCAAGAAGGAGTTAGATATATTTCTTAAGGCTAAAGGAATCAAGGGGTATGGGGAGAAAGCGGGGACCGGGTACTGAATTTGGATGATCAGCCATGATCGCATTGAATGGCGGAGCAGGCTCGAGGGGCTGAATGGCCTACTCCTGCTCCTATCTTCTATGTTTCTATGTTTCTAAGCTGACAGGGTTGCCATGGGGAGCTGGTACTTGGGGCGGGGGCGGGCTGTGATTCTTGTCCTGAAACCAATAGTTCTTTGTGCACTGTTGCAACTGATATCCTTCGGCTCAGGTGCTGTGTGGGTGGGCCGGTGCCTGAGGAATGTGGAAGAACCAGGCTGCTCGCTTTCCTCACAAGGCAAGTGGCTCTGGCCGCCAGGAAGCAATGCCAGGAATTGGCAACACGTGTCGCAGCAGTGGAGAGGTAGGCAGCAGGTCAGTTAACTCTGTCAGAGGGGCAGCACACCGGCTGGGTGTGGGGCGCTCGTCGGGGGGGGGGCGGGGGGCTGGTATTGTTACAGGGTGTTGGGGGTAAGGGTCACCTGGCCGGCCTCCCATCTTGCACCCTCCGTAACTCTCACGCTCGTCCAGAACTCGGCTGCCCGTATCCTAACTCGCACCCGGTGCCATTCTCCCATCGCCCCGCCCTCCCCCCTGTGTTCGCTGACCTACATTGGCCCTCGGGTCCTCCAACGCCTCGATTTTGACATTCCCACCCTTGTGTTAAAAATCTCACCCCCGCCCTATCTCTGAAACCTCCTCCAGCCCAACAACCCTCCGAGATCTCTGTGCTCCTCCGCTTCTGGCCTCTCGAGCATCCCCCGATTTCAACCGCTCCGCCATTGGCGGCCGTGCCTTCAGCTGCCTGGGCCCTAAGCTCTGGAATTCCCTCCCTAAACCTCTCCTCCTCTCTCTCTCTCTCTCCTCCTTTAAGATGCTCCTTAAAACCCACCTCTTTCACCTGCCGTAATCGCTCCTTATGTGGCTCGGTGTCAAATTCTCTTTACGACGGCTCCTGTGAAGCACCTTGGGATGTTTTGCTGTGTTAAAGGTGATTTTTAATTGCAAGTTGTTGCTATTGCAGGTGGGGAGTTGGTACTGGTACAGGGTGTGGGGTTTATATTGGGACCGTCTGGGAGTGTGGCACTTTCAAACCGGTATTCAGCACTGAATACCAGCGAGGGGGGGCAACACAACAACAGAGTGCTGTCCCAAGCCAGGACCGTGAGGCAAAGGACTGCGCAAGGAGGTGCTGCAAAGCGTAGGATGGCAGTAGTAATTGGGCGTTCGATAGCCAGGGGGACAGACAGGCAGTTCTGCTACTGTCGACGGGGGTCCCGTATGGTATGTTGCCTCCCTGGTGCCAGGGTAAGGGGCATCACGGAGAGGGTGCAGAGCATCCTGCGGGGCGAAGGCGAAGAGCCACAAGTCGTGGTCCATGTCGGAACCAACGGTATAGGGAGGAAGAGGTGCTGCAGTCAGAGTTTACGGAGCTAGGGTGGAGGTTAGTCATCTCTGGATTGCTCCCAGTGCCACGGGCTGGTGAGAATAGAAATAGGAGGATATGGCAGGTTAATGCGTGGCTGGAGGCACGGGCACGATCTTGCCAGCCCTGGGGAGGCAGGTTTGGAGGCAGGGCTGCCGGGAAAATGGCAGAATCTGGGGGCGGGTACCCATCCCGCCCCCTAACCTACCTCCGCGCCATCTTGCCAGGAGGCGAGTAGCCGACCCGCGCCAGGTCCCGTCTCCTTGGAGGCGGGAAGGGGATTACAGCCACTGAACTGCCTGTTAACAGGTAGTTAACAGGCAGATAAGAGGATTATCCCCATTTTACCCACACAAGCGCGGGCTTCCCGAAGGCTGCGAACCCCGCCAGGGTCACCGAGCAGTGGGTCTGCGGGGGTCGGAGGGGTGCAAAAGTGCGCTGTGAAGGTAAGTGATGGGTGCAAGTGTGGAGAGGTGAGTGTGTGAGGTGAGTGGAAAGTGTTAGTAAAAGTTTACTTACCTTTGTTTCTTCCTGCAGGTTTCAATCGTTGGGGATGCGGAGAGCCTCGCATCTCACCGGCAGAGATGACAGATGGCCGCTGCATTCTCCAGTGCAACAACCATCTAATTTCTGCTAAAGAAAGAGGATTGACGTGTCTTGAATTCAAGAACTCATCAAACTACAGAGAATGTCAGTGTTTGACAGCTTCACAGAGCTGTCAAACAATGACAATTCATCTGTCAAAAAG
The DNA here is from genome assembly GCF_052327205.1 of Somniosus microcephalus. NCBI lineage: Eukaryota > Metazoa > Chordata > Chondrichthyes > Squaliformes > Somniosidae > Somniosus > Somniosus microcephalus. Next base: position 44,608,711 of record NW_028225182.1, on the reverse strand, counting down.
TTTTGACAGATGAAACGTCGTACGCTGACGTGCTCTGTAACCGGCTTCCCCTTAATTGGCCTGCTAAGCCCGCTGGATGGGCTAAACAAGGTCAATCAAGGGAAAATAGCGTGGGTTGGCCAGAAGTCGATGGAGGCGGGACTAAAACCCGACAAGAGGGAGTCCTGCCTCCAAAAGCTCCCCATTGGTAAAACCCAGCCCGTGATGCAGGAAGGGAGAGCTTCAGATTCCTGGGACATTGGGACCAGTGCTGCGGCAGGAGGGACCTGTTCAAGATGGACGGGTTGCGCCCGAACTGAGCTGGGGCCGAGATCCTTGTGTGCTGGTTAACTGGTGCTGTGGGGTAGGGGTTAAACTAATTCGGCAGGGGGCTGGGCACCAAGATTGAGGGTATTAAAAAAAAGTAGAAACTGCACAGAGGACTGAGAGAGGCAGTGAGAGTTAGAAATAGTCCAGGAATAGGCGAGATCATGGAAAATACAAAGAGGCTTGGCGAGCATATGTGTCAATGCAAAAATTGTGGTTAATAAGGTTGGTGAGCTGTGGGCGCGAATAACCACGTGGGAATGCAATGCAGTAGCAATAACTGAGACCGAGCTCACAAAAGGGGAGGATTGGATGCTTAACATTCCTGGCTACAAGGTAATCAACAAAGATAGGGAGGGAAAAAGAAAGTGTAGTAGTTTTGATTAAAGAAAATATTACTGTACTAGAAAGATAGACTTGCATTTATATAGCGCCTTTCTCGACCACCGGACGTCCCAAAGCACTTTACAGCCAACGACATACTTGTTTTGAAGTGTAGTCGCTGTTGTGATGTGGGACACGCAGCAGCTAATTTGTGCACAGCAAGCTCCCACAAGCATCAATGACCAGATAATCTGTTTTTAGTGATGTTGATTGAGGGATAATTATTGACCAGGACACCGGGGAGAACTCCCCTGCTCTTCTTCATTATTGTGTAATTGGATCATTTACGTCCACCTGAGAGAGCAGACGGGGGTCTCGGTTTAGTGTCTCATCCGAAAGACGGCACTTCTGACAGTGCGGCGCTCCCTCAGTACTGCCCCTCCGACAGTGCGGCGCTCCCTCAGTACTGCCCCTCCGACAGTGCGGCGCTCCCTCAGTACTGCCCCTCCGACAGTGCGGCGCTCCCTCAGTACTGCCCCTCCGACAGTGCGGCGCTCCCTCAGTACTGCCCCTCCGACAGTGCGGCGTTCCCTCAGTACTGCCCCTCCGACAGTGCGGCGCTCCCTCAGTACTGCCCCTCCGACAGTGCGGCGCTCCCTCAGTACTGCCCCTCCGATAGTGTGACGTTCCCTCAGTACTGCCCATCTGACAGTACAGCGCTCCCTCAGTACTGTCCTTCCGACAGTGCAGCGTTCCCTCAGTACTGCACCTCTGACAGTGCGGCGCTCCCTCAGTACTGCCCCTCCGACAGTGTGGCGCTCCCTCAGTACTGCCCCTCCGATAGTGTGACGTTCCCTCAGTACTGCCCATCTGACAGTACAGCGCTCCCTCAGTACTGTCCTTCCGACAGTGCGGCGCTCCCTCAGTACTGCCCCTCCGACAGTGCGGCGCTCCCTCAGTACTGCCCCTCCGACAGTGCAGTGCTCCCTCAGTACTGCCCCTCCGATAGTGTGACGTTCCCTCAGTACTGCCCCTCCGACAGTGCGGCGCTCCCTCAGTACTGCCCCTCCGATAGTGTGACGTTCCCTCAGTACTGCCCCTCCGACAGTGCGGCGCTCCCTCAGTACTGCCCCTCTGACAGTGCGGCGCTCCCTCAGTACTGCCCCTCCGACAGTGCGGCGCTCCCTCAGTACTGCACCTCCGACAGTGCAGTGCTCCCTCAGTACTGTCCCTCAGCCTAGCTTTATGTGCTCAAGTCTCTGGAGTGAGACTTGAACCCACAACCTTCTGACTCAGAGGTGAGAGTGCTGCACACTTTTTAAAATTATATATTATTTATTGAACATTAAGAACATTTACAACATCGTGATCATTCCATTGTATCATACTAATTGTTAGATCCGTGGTTCAGTGGATAAATAATCACACGGATGCTGTACATAAACAAATGACAAGTCTTTACTGGAGGAGGGTAATCTCTAGACTGGGGTACAGAGGCATGCGCACAGCTTATATACCGGTGTGGTCACTGCCGGTACTACAGTATACAGGAGCTGTAAAAAGTAGTTCTGACTTAAAGCACATACACTACAATTCCTCCCTTTTTAGATTAATAATACCCCCTTAATATTCAAATAACAATTACATTTTTACATGTACATTCAATAACAAAAGTCCATTTATAGATTCAGTCTTTGGGGCGGCTTCCTGACCCTTTCGGGATAGCGCCTTTCCGGAGGTTCTTGTTCTTGGTGCAGAGGCGATTCTGACCCCCTTTCATCGGGCAGTTCATCGGGTTCCACTGCTACTGGGTCTGAAGTAGATACTACCGGTATGTCGGGTTCATCCCCAGGTACTCGAGACATGGGGTTGACGCATTCCTGTGATGCTAAGATCTGATCGACGTGGCGTCTCACAATGTTCTCCCCGACATCTACTGTGTACATTAATGGCCCCTGCCTTGTACATATCGTTCCGGGTTGCCACTTCTCTGTTCGATAGTCCCGGGCCAAGACTGGTTGCCCTACATTGAAGCTCCTTGTCGGCTTCTCGTTGATGTGCTGGAATTGTTTGTCCTCAACATTTCTTCGCACATTTGGTCTGAGCAAGTCCAGACGAGATCTCAACCTTCGGTTAAAGAGCATCATGGCCGGGGTCTGGTTGGTAACTGCATGTGTCGCGTTTCAGTAGGCTAATAAGAAATTGTTCATCTTATGCTGTAGTGGAATTTCCTCGTCGCACATGGCCTTTATCGCCTTCTTAAAGGTTTGTACGAACCTCTCAGCCAATCCATTGGTGGCTGGATGATACGGGGCGGATGTGTAATGCCTTACCCCATTCCTTTTCATGAATTTTTGGTGAAGCGTTTACCACCAGATAGCGAGGCGAAAACATCCTCAATTCGTGGAAGCGGATATTGCACCGTGTGAAGGACTGGGTTCACTGTCACCTTAAAATCCCCACAGATGCGGACCTTCTTTGGTTCCCCAAGCGTATTACTCAACGACCTCTTCATTACAGGAACGATGGGTGTAGCCCACTCGCTCCAGTCCACTTTGGACAGTACTCCTGAACGTTCCAAGCCTTCCAGCTCTGCTTCAACCGCTGGTCTGATCGCATAAGGCACTGGTCTGGCCTTCAGAAACTTTGGGCTTGCATTATCCTCTATTTTAATTGTTGCTGTTATTCCTTTTAGTGTTCCTAGTCCCTCCTGGAACACTTCTTTTGCGTCAGTTAGCATTTTTGACAGTCATCCAGGTGTGACGTCGTCATCCTTTTTGGCCTCCACCTTCAGTGCCTATATGGAATGCCAATCTAAATGTATCTTCCGGATCCATTCACGTCCTAGCAGTGGTGGTCCTCCATTTGGCAATACATATATATCCATTTTAGGTATTTCCTGACCTTTATATGTCACTTTCACCCTTATTTTTCCTTTGGGGTAGACTTTTTGCCCCGTATACGTCTTCAAGACAATCTCTGTAGCTTTCAAGGGTATGTGTGAAAATAGCCACTTGTAGTCTCTTTGATTTATGACTGGTAGAGCTGACCCTGTGTCCAATTCCATTTCCACTTGGACTCCGTCTATCTTGAGTGTAACCTGTATTGATTTGTATGTGGGTTCAATGACGACACATTCATGAAAGAGAATGTCTTTTTATCTAAAGTTTGTTCATCTAAGTTAACAGCATTACAGGAGACACCATGTTAGAGATCCATCTAAAACGAAACTAAAACTAAACTCTTTCTCTCACATGCCCTCTGCTGGTAAGGCATAAATAATCTAACAGGCAAATATGCTGGTAAGGCATCATAATCAAACAGGCAAATACCATCACTATTTGCTGATATCATTACATAACCCAGATAGTCTGGTGATCCTCCATTTCGGTTACATTATGTAGTTTCAGACAACCCAGTTCCTTGCTTCCGGAGTCTGTGTCACTTTTCTGTTCGTCTCAACCACCCATCACCCGGTGTACCTTTTTCTACTTCCCCTGTGGAGATTTCTTACTGTTGGTTTTCTTCCCAGACCTGCAGACTCTTGCTATGTGTCCTGCTTTCCCACACTGTCTGCACACTTGGTCCTTGAACCAACAATCTTTCTGGTCATGTGTTGTTCTGCCGCAGCGATAGCACTTCCCTGTTCCATAGGTCATTTCGTTGGTGCCATATTCTTGCGGTCTCCGTTGTATCTCTGCAGCGCCCCTTGCGGCTGCTTCGTGTGATACTGCCATACTGAAAGCTTTGTCCAGCGTAAGGTCCTTTTCTGATAGAAGCCGTTTCTGGGTTCCTTCACTTTGTAGCCCACACACAAACTTGTCCCTTAACGTATCTGCTAGTCCCACTCCAAACTGGCAGTATTTCGATAGCTTGCGCAGTTCCATTAGGTACTCAGCATTGCTTTCATCTTTGTGTTGGTTCCTTTTATGGAACTTAAATCGTTCTGCTATCAGCAGCGGTGTGGGGTTTAAGTGGTCCTGTAGGATTTCTACTATGCTTTCAAAATTCTTGTTTACCGGCTTCTCTGCGGTTATTAGATTTCGCAGTAACCCATAAGTTTTTGCACCCATGGAATTTAACAGAACCAGTGCTTTATTAGCATCTGGCACTTCATTCGCCCTGCAGTACACCTCAATACGTTTCACATATGTCGCCCAATCTTCGACTTCATTGTCGAACGTAGAGATACTGCCACTCTTCGGCATCCTTGGTTGTGCGTTAACTATCACCAATGGCGCCTCCCGCGCTTCCCCTTCTTCTCCGCTGGCACAAAATGGCGTCTCCCGCGCTTTCCTTCCTTCCCGCGCTCGCCCGTCTTCTCCGCTGCGGCTTCGCAAAATGGCGTCTCCCGCGCTCTTCCTTCTTCTCCGCAGCTCAATGGCGCCTCCCGCGCTCTCCCTGCTTCTCCGCGGCTCAATGGCGCCTCCCGCGCTCTCCCTGCTTCTCCGCGGCTCAGTGGCGTCTCCCCTTGTTTCACCCCGCGGACCCTGATCAGCCCGTGATCCCTGGCTGTGCTCTGCGCGTTCTTCTCTTGATATTTGTCGACGCCGCTCAGTCTAGAACCCGGCTGTTTCTTACCCTCTCTCTCTCCGGTTTGCAGTATTTTTCCTCGACGCCGCTCGGTGATCAGCCCCCTGCTCTCTTCACCCTCTTTCTTACCCCGTCGACGCTGCCCGGCTCTCTCTCTCTGCCGTCGGTCGGCTCCAGCCGCCGCTGCTCAGGAAGGGTCTGCTCTGGACCTGTCGTCGGTCTCTTACTGCTCGTTGTGGCTGATGAACCAAGCCCGGCTCTCCACAGCCTCCCCAGCGAAGTTGGATCTCTGCCTGACCGCTGGGCGGTTGCTCGCGGTTGACGCCAGTGTTCCTGGACTCGACTATTTTTTTATTTTTTTTTATGTTGCAGGTAGATTCGCATCAACACTCGTCGCCACTGTTAGATCCGTGGTTCAGTGGATAAATAATTACACGGACGCTGTACATAAACAAATGACAGGTCTTTACTGGAGGAGGGTAATCGCTAGACTGGGGTACAGAGGCATGCGCACAGCTTATATACCAGTGTGGTCACTGCCGGTACTACAGTATACAGGAGCTGTAAAAAGTAGTTCTGACTTAAAGCACATACACTACACTAATCCCTTCCGCCACTCTGCACAGCCATTCCTCCGCCACATATTAACATCAAAACCTGATCTTTAATTTGTCTCCCATAACATATACTAATCTGTTGTACAGTACTTTAAAAAATTGATCAGTATTCATGGCTCCGAATAAGGGAGGTGTGCCTGATAATCTCCCCATCATTTAATCTCCGGCCCTTCCCTCCTCTCATGCTCCTGCCCAACTTTGTGGCCAGCTGTTGCTTTTTCCTGCAGCCTCCGGCTCTTTTTCACCTCCTGTTTGAACCTTCCCTGCAGTTTCAGCCTCTTCCTTACATTAGGTTTGGGCCGAGGAGTTGCCCTTTCTCTCTCCTTCTGCCCCTCACTAACCTTTCCCTTTCCACACGCTGTTGCCCCAGAGGTGAGTGTAAAGTGTTGGAAAAAGTTTCCTTTCCTTTGCTTCTTTCTGCCGGCTTCAACCTTTGGGGATCCGGAGGTGCCTCATCTCAACGGCGGAGATGACAGTATGGCTGCTGCATTCTCAGGCGCAGCAGCCATCTGCTTTCTGCTGAGGAGAGAGGTCTTGTTGGGCCTGTGTGCAAGCGTTCACATTAGCACAGAGGTTGTCAGTGTTTGACAGCTTCTCAAAGCTGTCAAACGCTAATAATTCATCTGCCAAAAAAATTTCGACAGATGAAGCGTCATACGCTGACGTCATCTGTCACCGGCTTTCCCTTAATTGGCCGGCTTAACGAGGCCAATCAAGGGAAAATAGCGTGGGTTGGTCAGACGTCACTGGGGGCGGGCCTAAAACCCGGAAACCAGAAACCCCGCCTCCAGCACGTCTCCATTGAGAAAATCCAACCCATAATCTCCCTTACAGAGCCTTCCTGCTATCGCAGTTTCTCCAACAGTGCCGCTCCCCTCGACCTCATCTCCACCGCTGACCCTTGCTCCCTGTTTCTTCTCCCTCTGGGACAATGGTGCGTCTGCACCTATCTTGCTCCCTTCTGGTGTCTTTGTCTCCCCGCTCCCGTCCTGCTGCCCCTTTAAGGATCTTGCCTCTTGCACCCTCTCCATGTCTTGCCCCCTCCTGCTCCCCGAGATGTCCAACTCCCCGTCTTTCTTTGGAGTACTTACACTTACCCCGCACCCCGCTTACGCCTCCTCTCCCCCCGCGGACACCAGATTCTTTAGGGAGATCCGAGCCGTATTATGGCTGGACTCTGCCCTTGACCCGTGCTGCCCTCTGCTGCCTTTGTCCTTTTCCACCGTACTTGGTGTGTTTTCCACCATTTCCACCCTGTTCTCTGCTCTGCAATTTTCTGCCTCTTCCTGCGCTCTTTTCTCCTTCCATTCACCAGCTGTGTCCTCCGCCTGCTCTGCTCCTCCAGCCGCTCCACTCACACCTCCTGCTCCTTCTCCCATCTCCTCGTCACTCAAGGGCCTTCCTTCTGCCTCACACTCACAGCGGGCAGGGCCTTTGTGACACAGCCCACAGCTCTCCGCCTTGCAGCTCCGAGCGATGTGTCCAGATTCTCCGCAGTTATAACAGTACAAGTCTGGACAGTTTCTTACAAGATGGTCGTGTCCAAGACAATAATAACTAACCTTTACCTGGTTATCATGCAGTACCCGGAAGTACTGCACTCCTTCCATTGTCTCAAATTTCATGCTGTACGGCAACGACTTCACCCCCTCTGGGAACCGCACCTTTACATAACGGGTTCCATCTGATGCCCGCGTTCCTGGATAGTATCTCCTCTTTATTACCGAGCAAATTTTAATGTCCCACGACTCCAACTTTTTGATTAGCACATCGTCCTCAATATAAAACAGCAGGTTTAAGAATGAAACCACCACCTCTTCCGAATACAGCAGAGATACCTCCAAGAACTGATCGCCAACCTTCCAACTCAGTAAGAGTCTTTCTACCTCCTCTCGGCCACTGACCGTCACCTCGAACCCAACATTTGGCTTTGGTCAGCAGGCGAAGCAGCTTCCCTCGCCGCCGTCCTCAGGTACCATTGGGTTTTTCTTGGAGTGAGGTTGTTAATCGGGCGACAGATCACAAGCGATGGCATTCAGCTCGAACCCATGCTCACCCAATGCCCACACGGACGTACTTTTCCAGCAGTAACTCCCCCTGGGTTGTCTCCATTCCCCTCCCTCCCTCATCCACCCCCACCCCCTACCCCGCTCAGGGTCACTGGAGACGACTGTAGCTGGACTCAGACACTGGACTCTGGTTGCCTCTTGGTGTGTGCTTTCGTGGCTGGGTGACTGAGCGGGGAGCAGAGCCAGAGCCTGAGCTGGACTCCGATTACCTTCACCCCATGCTCCCCTTTGCCCACGTGTCAGCCAGTGGCTCACTGGGTAGCGCTCTCGCCTCTGAGTCAGAAGGTTGTGGGTTCGAGCCCCACTACAAAGTGTCGGGCGCAAAAATCCAGGCTGACACTCTCAGTGCAACACAACTTACATTTATATAGCGCCTTTCAACAAAATTTGACCCTGAGCCGAATACTATAGAAACATAGAAGATAGGAGCAGAAGCAGGCCATTTGGCCCCTCGAGCCTGCTCCGCCATTCAATGTGATCATGGCTGATCATCCAAATTCAGTACCCAGTCCCTGCCTTCTCCCCATATCCCTTTAGCCTTAAGAAATATATCCAACTCCTTCTTGAATATATTTAATGAATTGGCCTCCACCACCCTCTGTGGCAGAGAATTCCACAGGTTCACCACTCTCTCTGGGTGAAGAAATTCCTCCTCATCTCTGTCCTAAATGGCTTACCCCTTATCCTTAGACTGTGACCCCTGGTTCTGGACTCCCCCGCCATCGGGAACATCCTTCCTGCATCTAGTCTGTCTAGTCCTGTTAGAATTTTATAAGTTTCAATGAGATCCCCTCTCATTCTTCTAAACTCCAGCGAGTACAAGCCCAATCGACACAATCTCTCCTCATACGTCATTCCTGCCATCCCAGGTATCAGCCTGGTGAATCTTCGCTGCACTCCTTCCATGGCAAGAACATGCTAAGGCGACCAAAACTGCACACAATACTCAAGATGTGGTCTCACCAAGGCCCTGTACAACTGCAGCAAGACATCCTTGTTCCTGTACTCAAACCCTCTCGCTACGAAGGCCAACATACCATTTGCCTTCTTAACCACCTGCTGCACTTGCATGCTTACCTTCAGCGACTGGTGCACAAGGACCCAGGTCTCGTTGCACTTCCCCTTCTCCCAATCTATTGCCATTCAGATAATAATCTGCCTTCCTGTTTTTGACACCAAAGTGGATAACCTTGCATTTATCCACGTTATATTGCATCTGCCATGCATCTACCCAATCACCCAACCTGTCCAAATCATACTGGAGTTTCTCGGCATCCTTCTCACAGCACACACGCCCACCCAGCTTTGTGTCATCTGCAAACTTGGAGATATTGGCCTAGAAATTCACTTTGGGCCCGCCAGCTGGCGTGCGCCCAAAAGTTAGCGCTGAGCGCGGAGCCAGTTGCGACCGTCAGATATTCAGTTTTTGCGCCCCAAGTCGGAACCGGGCGCTATTCCAGGGTGTGCCCGCCCCCGCTTGGGGCGCTGAAACTGAATTTCAGCGCTCTAGGCGCCGCTGCGCCACCCGCTGCGGAGCGGCAGGCTGCGGTACTGCAGGCCTCCTCCTTCTCTTAAGGGGGAAGTGCCTGCAACGGGGAGATCGCCGCTGGATAGTGCCGGCAAATGAGCCCGGCACCACGGAGAAGTGCCGGATTCGCGGAAAGCAGCGGGGGGGGGGGGTGGTGGAGGAGGCCGGGGAAGGAGGTGCGGGCAGGCGGCCGCCGAAAAAGCGGCCGGCCACACCTCCACCTTAAAGCGCCTCACTAAGGCTACAGTACGGCCCCGTTTTCTGATCGCTGTTTGCGGCCGCTGCGGAAGAGGCGGCCGCAACTCAATATGGGGGTCGGGCCAGTAGCGGGGCACTGCGCACACCGATGACGTCATCGGTGCCGGCGCAGCGCTAACGGCTACCGCCACCATTACCGCTGCGCTGAATATCAGCGCAAACTCCTCTATTGGCGCAGAAGCCCTCTTTGGGCGGCAACTGGCCGCAAAGCTGGCAGCGCCTTACTGAATTTCTAGGCCATTACATCTAGTTTCCTCGCCTAGATCATTAATATATATGGTGAATAGCTGAATAAAGGAGATTTTAGGGCAGATGAGCAAATGCTTGGGCAAAGAGGTGGGTTTAAAGGAGCGTCTTAAGAGAGACAGAGAGATTGAGGGAGAGAATTCCAGAGCTTAAGGCCCAGGCAGCTGAAGGCACTGAGAGAGTTGGGCACTGTCGGAGGTGCCGTCTTTCGGATGAGACGTTATCCACGGCCACTATTTCGAAGAAGAGCAGGGGGCAGTTCTCCCCGGTGTGCTGGGGCCAATATTTATCCCTCAACCAACATCACTAAAGCAGATTATCTGGTCGGTTGGAACATAGGGACAGGAGTAGGCCATTCAGCCCCTCGCGCCGGTTTCCTACGTTACCACAGCGACGGCACTTCCCCAAAAACAAGTTACTTCGACGGCCGCAAAGCGCTTCGGGACGTCCTGAGGTGGTGAAAGAGGCTGAATGAAGGCGAGTTCCTTCTTTCTTGTTTTGATATCAGAGGCAGAGGAAGTTAGTCGAGGGCGGGGAGTCATCAGAGCGGCCGTACGATGCAAGCCCGCGATTGTTCATCGCACTGGGAGGGAGCTTGTGACAGAATGGAAACTTGATCTTTTCTGACATAACGGAACGCTTTTAACCAGCAGTCACATGTGAATGAGAAAGAAGAATCGTTGCTATGGCAACAGACCGACAGCTATACCAGCTGAATGATGTGCGTCAGTTTAATGGCCCTCGGCAAGAACTCAGAGGCACCGGCCGGGAAACTATTACTCAACATGGACTGAGAGCCTGGCCGCTGATTCCGAGGGGTCTACAAGGGGATTCCGAGGGGATGGGGTGGTCCTCGGCTCGGAAAACATTCCACGCTGGCACCCCAGAGCCACCAGAATATCTCCGGGTGTGTGTCAATATTTACAGGGGAGTCTCCGGGTGTCAAAGAGTCACAGCGGCACAGAAGGAGGCCATTCGGCCCATCGAGTCCGAGCCAGCTCTCTGTGGAGCAATCTAGTCTGTCCCATTTCCCCCGCTCTATCCCCGTAGCCCTGCAAGTTTATTTCCCTCAAGTGCCTCTCCAGTCTCCCCTTGAAAACATTGAGTGTCTCCGCTTCCACCAATTCCGTCGGCAGCGAGTTCCAGGTCCTCACCACTCGCTGCGTGAAAAAGCTTTTCTGCCCCACCCCACCCCACCGCTGTACCTCTTGCCCAAAAGCTGAATTCTGTGTCCCCTAGTCCTTGTTTTTAGCATGGGTGGTCCCTCGGGCCTCCCCATCTCCCGCATGCTCACATTGTTGAGTTCCCTCCCCCAGACTCACACCACTCATTCCTACACACCGTGATGTAATTGGCTGCTGGGGTTTTCAGCTCCCCGACACCCAAACCCCACAATTTTTATTCAGCCACCTCAGGTTACGCAGCAACCAGTCAAGAACCCTGACCCCGCACCCGGCACACTGCTTGATCATCCGTGGTTAGCTACAGAGTAAAGCTCCCTCTACACTGTCCCATCAAACACTCCCAGGGCAGGTACAGCACAGGTTAGATACAGAGTAAAGCTCCCTCTACACTGTCCCATCAAACACTCCCAGGACAGGTACAGCACGGGTTAGATACAGAGTGAAGCTCCATCTACACTGTCCCATCAAACACTCCCAGGACAGGTACAGCACGGGTTAGATACAGAGTAAAGCTCCCTCTACATTGTCCCATCAAACACTCCCAGGGCAGGTACAGCACAGGTTAGATACAGAGTAAAGCTCCCTCTACACTGTCCCATCAAACACTCCCAGGACAGGTACAGCACGGGTTAGATACAGAGTAAGGCTCCCTCTGCACTGTCCCATCAAACACTCCCAGGGCAGGTACAGCACGGGTTAGATACAGAGTAAAGCTCCCTCTACACTGTCCCATCAAACACTCCCAGGACAGGTACAGCATGGGTTAGACACAGAGTAAAGCTCCCTCTACACTGTCCCATCAAACACTCCCAGGGCAGGTACAGCACGGGTTAGATACAGAGTAAAGCTCCCTCTACACTGTCCCATCAAACACTCCCAGGACAGGTACACCATGGGTTAGATACAGAGTAAAGCTCCCTCTACACTGTCCCATCAAACACTCCCAGGGCAGGTACAGCACGGGTTAGATACAGAGTAATGCTCCCTCTACACTGTCCCATCAAACACTCCCAGGACAGGTACAGCATGGGTTAGACACAGAGTAAAGCTCCCTCTACACTGTCCCATCAAACACTCCCAGGACAGGTACAGCATGGGTTAGATACAGAGTAAAGCTCCCTCTACACTGTCCCATCAAACACTCCCAGGACAGATACAGCACGGGTTAGATACAGAGCAAAGCTCCCTCCACACTGTCCTATCAAACACTCCCAAGGCAGGTACAGCACGGTTTAGATACGGAGTAATGCTCCCTCTACACAGTCCCATCAAACACTCCCAGGGCAGGTACAGCACGGGTTAGATACAGAGTAAAGCTCCCTCTACACTGCCCCATCAAACACTCCCAGGGCAGGTACAGCATGGGTTAGATACAGAGTAAAGCTCCCTCTACACTGTCCCATCAAACATTCCCGGGACAGGTACAGCACGGGTTAGATACAGAGTAAAGTTCCCTCTACACTGTCCCATCACACATTCCCAGGGCAGGTACAGCACGGGTTAGATACAGAGTAAAGCTCCCTCTACACTGTCCCATCACACATTCCCAGGGCAGGTACAGCACGGGTTAGATGCAGAGTAAAGCTTCCTCTACACTGTCCCATCAAACACTCTCAGGGCAGGAACAGCACCGGTTTGAGACAGACTAAAGCTCTCTTTGATGGAGCAGTGTGTTGATTTACATGTGGAGCGACGCTTCTCTCTGCTGGCAGTGAGTTTTATTACAATCACTAAAACCCTTCACACCCTGGCCATTTAACGTTGTCCCTGTTTCACACCATCGTCTGTGATGCGCCTCAATAACTTCAAGGCTCAAAGTTAACTGGATAAAACTAGGCTTTTATTAGCAAAGAAAGATGCCTGTGTCTTCACCTAGCATTCTGCTGTTCTGCTGCAAGACAAGCCTGGGCTTGTCTTAAGTAGGGCCAGGTATGGGCGGAGCCGACACACCCAATGGGGAGAAAGGGGGCGGTGCACTATATACAATACAAGGTAAAACACAGGAGCAGGCAATACAATATATGTAGTTAAATACAGAGTCTGATGAATGACATATTTCATCACATTCACCCCTTCTACAGATTTAGTCTGTCCGGGGGTGTGATAGTCCTCTGTGACCGATGTAACGGTTGCGGTGCCGCGGGTGCCAGCTGGGTGTCCCAGGTGACCTCCTGGGTCTCTGCCGGGGGCGCCACCGGGGTTGTTGAAGGAGTAGGTGGTGGGGGTACCGTTGGCTGGTGTTCTTCCGGGGGTGATGAAAGAATAGTGGGTGGAGTGGGTGGGTAATAGTTGTTGTGGTTGTTGTTGTTGTTGCTGTTGTTGTTGTAGTCGTTGTTGCTGTTGTTACCGGCTGGGGCGAGGTCTTTTATGGACACAGTGTCCTCCCGTCCGTCGGCGTGCCGGACATACGCATATTGTGGGTTGGCGTGGAGCAGCTGCACTGGCTCCACGAGAGGGTCCGTCTTGTGGCCCCTCACATGCTTCCGCAAAAGTACCGGACCTGGGGTGGAGAGCCATGACGGTATGGATACGCCTGAGGTGGATTTCCGGGGAAACACAAACATTAGCTCATGAGGCGTGGCATTAGTGGCGGTACACAATAGTGACCGTATTGAGTGGAGCACATCTGGGAGGACTTCCTGCCAGCGGGAGATAGGGAGGCCCTTGGTCCTTAGAGTTAGGGTGACTGCCCTCCATACTGTCCCGTTCTCTCGCTCTACCTGACCGTTACCCCGGGGGTTGTAGCTGGTGGTACGGCTCGTGGCAATCCCCTTGGACAGCATGTACTGGCGTAGCTCTTCACTCATGAAGGACGCCCCCCTATCCGTGTGGATATAGCTCGGCATACCGAACAGGCAGAACAGGCTGTTGAGGCATTTAATGACCGTGGCGCTGGTCATGTCTGGGCAGGGGAAGACGAATGGGAAACGGGAGTATTCGTCCACAATGTTCAGGAAGTAAACATTGCGGTCGACGGACGGGAGGGGGCCCTTGAAATCTAAGCTAAGCCGCTCAAAGGGCCGTGTAGCTTTGATTAGGTGGGCTCTATCAGGGCGGTAGAACCGAGGCTTGCACTCAGCGCAAGTGCGGCAGTTCCTGGTCAGAGACCGAACTTCCTCAATCGAGTAGGGTAAGTTGCGGGACTTTATGAAGTGGAACAGCCGTGTGACCCCTGGGTGGCAGAGGTCGTTGTGGAGGGTCTGTAGCCGATCCCCGGTGGCGTTGGCACACATCCCTCGTGAGAGGGCGTCGGGGGATTCGTTAAGGGCCCCCGGCTGGTATATGATGTCATACTCGAAGGTGGAGAGCTCGATCCGCCACCTAAGAATCTTATCATTTTTAATCTTCCCCCTCTGTTTATTATTGAACATAAACGCTACCGACCGCTGGTCGGTAAGTAGGGTGAAGCGTTTGCCGGCTAGGTAGTGCCGCCAGTGGCGCACTGCCTCCATGATGGCTTGGGCCTCCTTTTCCATGGAGGAGTGTCTGATCTCGGGCCCCTGGAGGGTCCTCGAGAAGAAAGCTACGGGCCGCCCCGCCTGGTTGAGGGTGGCCACCAAGGCAAAGTCAGACGCATCAATTTCCACTTGAAAGGGAGTGTTCTCGTCCACTGCCTGTAGCGTGGCCCACTCAATATCCTGCTTAATGCTTTTGAAGGCAGCATGTGCCTCAGCAGAGAGCGGGAAAGAGGATGCTTTCAAGAGGGAGCGGGCTTTATCGGAGTAGTTAGGGACCCATTGGGCATAATACGAGAATAACCCCAGGCACCTTTTCAGGGCTTTGGGAGTGTTGGGCAGGGGCAGCTCCCGTAGGGGGCGCAATCGGTCGGGGTCTGGTCCGATTTCCCCATTCTCCACCACGCTGCCTAGTATGCAGAGGCGCGTGGTGTTGAAAACGTACTTGTCCTCGTTGTAAGTGAGGTTGAGTTTTTGTGCGGTTTTCAGAAACCTCGCGAGGTTTGAGTCGTGGTCCTGTTGGTTGTGGCCGCAGATGGTGACGTTGTTGAGATAGGGGAAGGCTGCCTGCAAGTGGTGGTCATCGACCATGCGGTCCATCTCCCTCTGAAAGACCGAGACCCCATTCGTCACCCCAAAGGGGACTCTGAGGAACTGGTAGAGTCGTCCGTTTGCCTCGAAGGTGGTGTACGAACGGTCCTCTGGTCTGATAGGGAGCTGGTGGTACGCTGACTTGAGGTCGATAGTGGAGAACACCCGGTATTGGGCAATTTGGTTCACCATCTCGGATATGCGGGGTAGCGGGTAGGCGTCTAGTTGGGTATAGATGTTGACTGTTTGACTATAGTCAATCACCATCCGCTTCTTCTCGCTACCCCTCACCACCACCACTTGGGCGCGCCACGGGCTGTTGCTGCATTCAATAATGCGCTCCCTCAGGAGCCTGTCTACCTCGGTCGCGATAAACCGCCTGTCCTCCCAGCTGTACCTCTTGCTTTGGTCACTATTGACCGGCAATTAGGGGTAAGTTTCGCGAATAGCGAAGGCGGCTTTACCTTCAGGGTAGCCAGACCGCACACTGTGAGGGGCGGCTGGGTCCCACCAAAATTGAGCGTGATGCTTTGGTGGTGGCACTGAAAATCCAGGCCCAAGATCACGCTCACACATAAATCCTTCATAATTAACAGTTTAAAATTATTATATGTAGCCTGGCGAAATGGAGCAGCACAGGACACGAACTTTCGTTTTTGGGGGTTTTTATTCTGTATTAATAACTTGGGTCTAGGTTTAGGATGAAATTGTAAATACATAAAACACAGTCGACAAAATACGGCAGTGGCTTGCTGCAAAACAGAACATGAGGCAAACCACAGGTGAAGGCAGTTAATTAACTAACAATCATTATACAAAACAAAACATATCATACCATACATTCGTATGTCCCGTTATCACTTGTCACCTCTTACAAGCAAACAGAAAGTATTAAATTCGTTCGAAACGTAGCCCCAAGGACTCAACAACAATTTTAACAAAGGTTAACACCAGCACATGGTGGGACAATCTACAAGCATCCCCGTGATATCGAGTGATTTGGGAAACAATATCACTTTAAAACTATGTCTGGCTGCACTAAATGCTGTTTTAGTTGTACTTTACGCAGACTAAGTTCATTTAAAAAGTCATATTCACCCCAACTCTCCTCAGAGCACCCCCCCCACGCTGGATCTAGAAAATGGAGGCTGTGAAGGGGAGGTTCCTTTGGCATCACATGGCCTTACCCATAACCCTTTTCTCCTTTTTTCAAATTCTAAAGGGGAAAATGAACCGCGCCATCTAGTGGACTTAAATATTCACTGCATTTTCCCACTTGGCTACATTCTCCCCTGCTTTAAAGTCAACGTCCTCGGTGACTTAGCACCCGTTTTTCACTTCTTTTACAGCTTCTCGAAAAAATGCAGTACCCAGACTCGATAAAACATGAGAGAACACCTCAGGACTGAGTGAGACTGCATTACAGGCTGACTGAGGCAAATGGTATGGGTTAGGGTTTACCCCAGCATTGGCTCTTTTAGTTCTGCGAGGAGCCGGAATGGGTACCTCAACCTCAGTCCCACACTCAGAAGGATCTGAATGCTCTGGCTCAGAAACAGCCTCTGATTCCTGTACATCTTGGGCGTTACCAACAGGATCATTGTTTACTTTTTCCTCCTGAGTTAACTCTGGATAGGTGACTTCCTCTACCACAACAAACTCAGTATCAGAGGGCTCTGGCAACGATTCTGTCAAAAGAGTGACAGGGGGTACGGTGACAGGGGACTTGGTTCTCGTCCGCCTAGGCTCAGGGACAGGGGTAACACATGGCCTAAGATTAACTCTATGGACCCTTTTTAAAGGACCGCCCTCTACAGGCTCAACTGCATGTGTAGTACCCTGTACCTCCACCACTCTGTACACAGTAGGACCCCACGCATCCTGAATTTTGTTCCTACCCAAAGGCCTGTGTCGTAAGTATACCAACTGACCCACCTCAATGGTTGGACAGTACACTTTGTCTTTGTTAAGTTCAATTCTTTGAGCTGATTTCTTTTCAGTGTACTCTCTTGCCCTTGCATGTGCCTCCTTCAAACGCTCTTGGTGGACAACCAACCACTCATGTTTCTTGTCTAACACTTGCTCCTGACCTAATAAAGCATCTACAGGAAGGTGTGGATGAACCCCGAAAAGCAGATAGTACGGTGAGTAGCCAGTCGTAGCATGGGGTGTTACATTGTAGGCATACACCAACTCAGATAAGTGCTCAGGCCAGCGGCGCTTCTTTTCTGGAGGCAGTGTACGCAAAAGATCATGTAAAGATCTGTTGAATCTCTCACATTGAGCATTTCCTTCTGGGTGGTGTGGGGTAGTGCGGGTTTTCTTTACACCATAAAGCTTACACAGCTCAGCAATGATTTCACTCTCAAAATTTCGACCTCTGTCTGAATGCAATCGTTCTGGGACCCCATACTTCATGAACCACTCTTTGAGAAGGACTTTTGCCGTGGTATCAGCCTTTTGGTCCCGAGTAGGGAAGGCTTGTGTGAATTTAGTGAAAACATCGGTCACCACTAACACATTCTCACGACCATCGGAGGCCGGTTCCAGCATGGTGAAATCTACAGCAACTACTTCAAGGGGCCGGGAGGCTAGTAATGATTTCATAGGGGCATGTATCTTGGGGTGGGGCATTTTTGTCAAAACACACCTCTCGCATTTCTTGACCCACTGTTCCACATCCCCATACATCCCAACCCAAAAACATCTCTGTCTCAAAAGGTTCTGTGTGCGCTCTATTCCCTGATGGCCCATACGATCATGCACACCTTCAAGCACGACTTCTTTCAAACAAGAGGGCAGTAGTAGCTGGTGACACTCACCAACATGGACATCCTCGATTACACGGTACAACAAACCATCTTGCTCACAAATACGGGGCCACTGCTTTAACGTGGATAATACTAGCTTGGATAACTGCGACCTCTCCTTGTAAGTTGGCCTTCGCTGCTCACCCCAAAACTTCCTAAACATGCTGAGGGTGGGGTCTGTGTCCTGAAACTTACGTAGTTCCTCTTTAGAGTAACCGGGAAGTGTTGGTGTGTTACCCTGCAACTCACTACGCTCAGTACTTTCTTCTGCGTCCGAAACATGGATCTGTCTGACTTTACAGCACTTGACTCCTGCTGTCCCTAAGTCTGGTCCTAGAGCTGTTCCCTTGTGAGTGACATTACATATGGCCACACAACCATCATAGTCCGCATCCCCACTGTCTGACTCGGGCTCCCCTGCTAACGGCTGCCTAGAGAGGGCATCTGCTGCTGCATTACAGCGGCCTGGGCGGTACTTGACGTCAAAGTCAAAAACAGCTAACTGAGCCACCCATCTTTGCTCAATAGCACCTAACTTAGCTGTAGAAAGGTGACACAGGGGGTTGTTATCTGTTATGACAGTGAACTTGGAACCTAGAAGGTAACCTCGAAATTTCTCTGAAACAGCCCATTTGAGGGCGAGGAGCTCTAGTTTCATACTGCTGTAGTTTCTGTCATTTCTTTCAGCATTACGGAGCCTCCTACTGGCATATGCTATCACTCTCTTCCTATCTCCCTGCTGCTGGTGGAGGATGGCACCTAATCCTAGGTTACTGGCATCCGTCTCTACAATAAAAGGCTGAGTGAAATCTGCGTAACCTAACACTGGAGCACTGATCAGCTTTTCTTTCAGCTGTTCGAAAGCAGCTTGGCACGCAGCTGTCCATGAACCTTCAAACAACCGTTTTGCTTTTGCTGGGCTGTCTTCCCTAAGGCATGCATTGACTACGTCATGGAGAGGGCCAGCTCGTTTAGAAAAATCCTCAATGAACCTCCTGTAATAACTACAGAAACCAAGAAATGACCTCAGATCTTTGACTGTACTGGGGACCGGCCACTTCTTTACGGCGGCAATTTTCTCTGGATCTGTCCCTATACCCTCCCCTGAAATTTGATGCCCAAGGAACCTGACTTCCTGCTGCAGGAAGTGACACTTTTCAAGCTTTACTTTCAACCCTGTCTCTTTCAGTCGTCTTAGAGCTGTCTCAAGCCTCTCTAAATGGTCCGGGAAGGTCTGAGAGAACACAAGGATGTCATCTAAATACACTAATAGGATGTGGAACACTAAGTCACTCATAGTCGCTTGCATAAGTCGTTGAAAAGTCGCAGGTCCATTACAGACACCAAAAGGCATTCTGAGGTACTCAAAAAGGCCAAAAGGAGTTGTAAAAGCAGTCTTAGGCCTGTCACTTTCACGAACAGCAACCTGGTGGTACCCACTTGCAAGATCAATGGTCGAGAAGAACTTTGCACCATGAAGGGCATCAAAACTCTCGTCAATGCGGGGCAAAGGAAATGCGTCACGTCTGGTTTTTGAGTTTAGTTTCCTAAAGTCAACACATAGTCGTATGTCTCCATCAGTCTTACGAACTACCACTATGGGTGAAGCGTATGAACTATTGCTCTCCTGGATGACACGCTTTCTTAAAAGCTTAGTGATGTGGTCCCTCACCTCTTTGTACAGTGTAGGTGGGATACGACGGTATGGCTCTGTAACTGGTGCGTCATCTACCAAGTTAATCTCATGCTCAACTTTATCAGTGTAGCCTAGGTCCTCATCCTTAAAAGCAAATACTTCCGAATACCTGGCTAAAAGTGCACCTAACTCTGCTTGTTGGCCCTGTGTGCCACCTATGTGTAGTTTGTCCAAAAGCAACTGAATGTCTTGGTCTGTCATCTGTCCTTCTTTTCTGCCAACAGTTACTTCCTCTGTGTCAGCGGAGATGCGTTGAAATCGCACCTCACAGGAGTCCTTGTCTACACACTCTGCCTGAGTCGGAATACCAAGCCTGGTCCTGGGGTTTAACCACACATCCTCCTCAGAGAAATTTACCACCTGCACTGGAAATAAATGTCCCTTTGATTCAACTAGAGTGGGGACAACTACCAGGCCACCTGGCAATGGTGTGTTACCTGGCTCCAACAGCATTTTAGTGCTGCCACCTGACTGAGTTTTAAGTCCCTTTACATAGACTGTAGCTATGGAAGACGCAGGCACATGTACAGCACCCCTACCAGCTACACGGACAGAAGATGACTTTGGAGTGATGTTACACTGTTGTACTTGCTGAAATGCTTCCCTCCAATCTGAATCCAACTTTCCCCCTAGAGTAGTGTCAAACTCAGCATGAACTAGTTGTCTGCATCGGCTGATGATGTTCATACCAATAAGACCTGGTGCTGCAGGCTGTGACTGCTGATGCTCTTTGACTACCAGGAAACCACATTCGGGTAAGGTTATGCCCATAGTTTCAACGTCTAACTCAAGGTAGCCCAAGTAGGGAATGTCCAACCCGTTGGCGGCAGTGATCTTAAGCCACCCGGTTGTAGGCAGCATATCCTCATCCCTCCCAAGTAAGTGCTCTCTGAAAAAAACTTCAGTAATAGTGCTGACTTGGCTCCCGGTATCCAGTAAACAGTTAGCAGTAACCCCCCCAATCTTGAGATCTACTACTGGACATTTACCTACTGCGCGGTCAAGAAATCTGTCACGAATACCAGTACTGTTCTGAGAGCCTGCAGGTTTTCCTCGCATTGCCCGGCTCATGGCAATCGAGGGAGTTAGTTTTCCTGCACCCCAGCCAGCAGTGGTGGATGTGTTTGCTACCTCGTGCTTCTGAGGACACTGTTTGGCAATGTGCCCCGCCCCGTTACACTGAAAGCAAATAGGCTGACCTTCATCAGTGAACTTTGGCTTGGCTCTAGGTTTCCCAACCTTGTCATTACCCGTGTTTTCCTTCTGTAGAGCAAGACCCCGTACTGCCTCTGTTAGTTCCCCGATAGCTTTACCCTGTTCCGCCACCACTTTAAGAACATCCTGTAAAGTGACAGCCTGGCTGCCTGGTACCCCAATGGCAGAACACTGAAGATCCCTCCCCGTACTGTCACACACTACATTCTTGCTCTTTGCAACTTTAGTGCTACAGGGCTGGTCTTCTAAGGACCATAAGACAGCTTCCTCACGTACATCGAACAGGGTAGACTGGGGGTTGTCTCGTACAAACTTGCGCAACTCTCTCCGGAGTGAGGGATCTCTAACACCATCAACAAATCTGTTTCTGACAACCCGTTTTGTGTCCGGCACAGCATCAGGTGATTGCTTTACCAAAGTTCTAATAATCTGAGAGAGTGCATGTGAGTATTCTCGGAAATCTTCACCCTCTTCTTGCTTGCGTCCATAGAAAGTTTCCAACAGCTGGGACTCACTGCGTTTTTCGGTGAAAGCCCCCCTTAGGTAACTGAACAGGTCACTGGGCTGCTTAGACTCTCCACCCAACCGTAACCTAATTTCCTGTAGGGCTGCCCCCCTCAACAAAGATCAAATGAAATCTACCTGCTCTGCAGGAGTCTGATCTCTAGCTCGTAGTACACTTTCAACCTCTTCAATGAACTCATCAACTGAACGACTATCTTTGGATACCTCACCACTGAATGGTTGGATCTGACGCTCTCTGGGTACATACACATATGACTTGGTTGCCCCATTACCTAGAGTGGCAATAATTGCCATTGCTTGGTCATGGGTTTTTTTCAACTCTGAAATCTGTGCCTTGAGTTCATCTATCTGGTCGCCCTCACCCACACTAGAGGTATTGTCCTCACCATCCGAATTGTGAGCTCCACCCGCCTCCTCAGGAGGGTCTAACATTTTGACTCAGTTCACAAGTCCCTGACAGTCACTGAATGGGATGGCCGCTGCGACGATTCTTCTCCAATGGTGTCCCTCCTCGGTGCCTTGATGGGTCCTCTCCCAGATTGGTCCTGGCGCCCTCTGGATCCCGTCTGTCTGGTCTGGTCCTCCTTAGCAACCCCAGGCAGCACTCTCCGTCCGTCTCCAGGTCCACTTGGCACCACACCGCTCTTCCCCCACTGCCGTATTTTATGTAACTTTCCCAAACCTGAGAAACTCCAAGCTAACAGACCCCACTCCTGGTACCAAAATGTGTAGCCTGGCGAAATGGAGCAGCACAGGACACGAACTTTCGTTTTTGGGGTTTTTTATTCTGTATTAATAACTTGGGTTTAGGTTTAGGATGAAATTGTAAATACATAAAACACAGTCGACAAAATACGGCAGTGGCTTGCTGCAAAACAGAACATGAGGCAAACCGCAGGTGAAGGCAGTTAATTAACTAACAATCATTATACAAAACAAAACATATCATACCATACATTCGTATGTCCCGTTATCACTTGTCACCTCTTACAAGCAAACAGAAAGTATTAAACTCGTTCGAAACGTAGCCCCAAGGACTCAACAACAATTTTAACAAAGGTTAACACCAGCACATGGTGGGACAATCTACAAGCATCCCCGTGATATCGAGTGATTTGGGAAACAATATCACTTTAAAACTATGTCTGGCTGCACTAAATGCTGTTTTAGTTGTACTTTACGCAGACTAAGTTCATTTAAAAAGTCATATTCACCCCAACTCTCCTCAGAGCACACCCCCCACGCTGGATCTAGAAAATGGAGGCTGTGAAGAAAGGGGAGGTTCCTTTGGCATCACATGGCCTTACCCATAACCCTTTTCTCCTTTTTTCAAATTCTAAAGGGGAAAATGAACCGCGCCATCTAGTGGACTTAAATATTCACTGCATTTTCCCACTTGGCTACATATATACAGTGCCTTTAACGGACAATCGTACCGCGCAGTAACCCGCAATAGTCGATATCTGGGTTTTGTCGGCCATAGAGCTCGTGCCCTGAGTAGGGACTATAGTTAGAGAGAGTCGTTGTACCAGATCAGGGTGAATGAAGCTCTCCATGCTCTCGCTGTCAATTAAACATTTAACCTTGCACCCGTTTACCTCGATGTCCACCATCGATTTGGATAGTGGGTGCGGTCTGGACTGGTCCACTGTGATCGACGCCACTGTAGGGCCCTGATCAGGACAAGATGGTGGGCCACACGAGGCCGGGTAAGATGGCGTCCACGATGTCTGCTCGCGAGATGGCGGACCCCACGAGGTCGGACAAGATGGCATCCAAGATGGCCGCTCCCACGGCGCGCATGCGGCGGTGGCGGGTTTGCCTGCGGGGTTCCCTCTGCACACCTTCCCAAAGTGCCCCTTCTTACCGCACTTACAGCAGGTGGTGCCTTTCGCCGGGCACAGGTTCCTGGTGTGCTTCGGCTGCCCGCAGAAGTAGCATTTGGGGCCCCGGTGCATCGCGGCGGTCGTAGGGCTTCTGGGGGGAGAGCAGGGCCCCGACGGTGTTGGGCTACCGGGCGGGGAAGATGTCTTCCAACATGGCGGTGCCCTTGGTGCGTACGAGGCGGCGTGGGCCGCGCGGCCTGAAGAGTAGGAGTCAGAGTTCTTCTGAGCCACATCCAGCGATCGCGCTGTGTCCACAGCCTGTGTCAGATCTAGGCCTGTTTTCTCAAGCAGTCTCTGCCGGATGTAATTAGAGCTAAGGCCTGCGATAAAGGCATCCCGAATAAGCTCGTCTGTGTATACCGTGGCTTTCACGTCTTTGCATTTGCAGTCTTTGCCAAGCACTTTTAGGGTGACTAGAAAGTCCTCTAGCAACTCTCCGGGTCGCTGTGTGCAGGTAGCAAGCAGATGCCTGGCGTACACCTCGTTGGTAGGCCGCTGATAGTGGGCCTTTAGAATGTTGCAGGCATCCAGTTAGGTGGCGGCGTCTTGGATGAGTGGAAAAACCCGGTGGCTTACCCGATTCTGCAGGATCCCGAGTTTCACATCTCCGGTGGCTCTAGAGGCTGTGACGGCTTCGGAGTTGGCCATAAAAAATTCCAAGCACTGGAACCAGTGTCCAAACCGTGCCGATGCATCCGAAGCATGTGGCTCCAAATCCAAGCGTTCCGGTTTCAAAAGTTGATCCATCGTTGAAAGTTTGCTAATAAAATTGATGCGCCTCAATAACTTCAAGGCTCAAAGTTAACTGGATAAAACAAGGCTTTTATTAGCAAAGAAAGATGCCTGTGTCTTCACCTAGCATTCTGCTGTTCTGCTGCAAGACAAGCCTGGGCTTGTCTTAAGTAGGGCCAGGTATGGGCGGAGCCGACACACCCAATGGGGAGAAAGGGGGCGGTGCACTATATACAATACAAGGTAAAAACACAGGAGCAGGCAATACAATATATGTAGTTAAATACAGAGTCTGATGAATGACATATTTCATCACAGTCTGCTGGAGCTGCTATCTGTCATAGTAAATCCCAATTCTCCCTCACATCTGCAAACTCCTTTGATACTTTTTCCCTTAAATAAGCATCGAACTGCCTTTTAAACACCTAAATCTCCTCTGCACCAGATTGATTTTTCTCTGGCTTTGACTTTAAGCGCTAGGGCGAAGGTGGGCCCCTCGTTCTTCTGGGTTCCCCTCCTGGGCCTCACTCCCTCTCGTGGGAGGGGGAAGGGGAGTTCTACCCGATGTCCTGGCCCACATTTATCCCTCAACCAACATCACTAAAAACACATATTTTGTTTCTGTTATCTGGTCATTTTCTCATTGCTGTTCGTGGGAGCTTGCTGTGCGCAAATTGGCTGCTGTGTTTCCCGCATTAGAACAGCGACTACACTCCAAAAAGTACTTCATTGGCTGTAAATCACTTTGAGACGTCCGGTGGTCGCGAAAGGCGCTATATAAATGCAAGATCCTTCTTGCTATGGAACAAAGTGGAGGAGAAGCATCCGGGAAGGCGCCGAACACCTTGAGTCTCTTCGCCGGGAGCAAGTGGAAGCCAAGCGCAAGGAGCGCACGTCAACCCAAGCACCCCACCCACCCGCCCCTTCGACCACCCTCTGCCCCCACCTGTGACAGAGACTGTAGGTCCCGCATTGGACGCATCAGTCACCTGAGAACTCATTCTTCGTGTGGAAGCAAGTCATCCTCGGTTCCGAGGGCCTGCCTAAGAAGAAGCTAAGGAACACCCACCTCTCCAGTCAGCGAGACCTGATCATTCTTATAACTTGAATAATAATCACTAATAAATCCAATAGGGAACTCAGGAGAAACTTCTTTACCCAGAGAGTGGGGAGAATGTGGAACTCGCTACCACAGGGAGTGGTTGAGGTGAATAGTATAATTTAAGGGGAAGCTGGATAAACACATGAGGGAGAAAGGAATAGAAGGATATGTTGATAGGGAAAATGAAGAGGGGTGGGAGGAGGCTCGTGTGGAGCATAAAAACCGGTACAGTCCAGTTGGGCTGAAAGGTTGGTTTCTGGGCTGTAAGTTTTAAATTCTTTGGATATCTGTTGTGCAATTTGC
>NW_028225182.1:43833126-43835331 GCF_052327205.1 Somniosus microcephalus | reverse complement strand
AAGGTAGGTGTAGCTCATAGTGTGTCCTATAGTGGTATCACTGAGGGTAAACTGGTATTTGTTTTCCTGACATCTGGGTCTTTTCTGAAAAATCATGATGTTGGTTTTCTTTAGATTTACTGTTAGAGCCCAATTTTGGCAGTATTTGTCGAGTAGGTCTAGTTGTTGCTGTAATCCCTGTTCTGTGGGAGACAGCAGAACCAGGTCGTCCGCATAGAACAGGGACTTCACTTCTCCATCTAGGAGACGGAGACCTGGTGACTCGCTTTGCTCCAGCATGTCTGCTAATTCATTTATGTATATGTTGAACAGGGTCGGGCTCAAATTGCAGCCCTGCCGGACGCCTCTTCTCTGGGTGAAGAAATCGGTGCGTTTGTCTCCAATTTTGACCCCGCATTTGTTTTTCAGATACATTGATTTAATAAGGTCATAGACTTTGCCCCCTATTCCACACTGAAGAAGTTTATAATAGAGCCCTTCGTGCCATATAGAGTCAAAGGCTTTCTTGAAGTCGATGAAACAGGCGAATATTTTCCCATTTTTTGTTTGGTGTTTATGTTTTTCGATGAGGGTGTGAAGGGTATAGATATGGTCGGCGGTGCGGTGTTTTGGAAGAAAGCCTATTTGGTTTTTTCTGAGGATATTATGTTTGTTAAGAAAATCAAGTAATCTACTATTTAGAATACTGCAGAATAACTTCCCTAGACAACTGTTGACACAGATGCCGCGGTAGTTATTTGGGTCTGATTTGTTTCCACTTTTATATATGGGGGAGATTAGTCCTTGGCACCAGATATCGGGAAAACAGCCTGAGCGTAATATGATGTTGAATAGTTTGAGTATCGCACCCTGCATCTCCATATTACTGAACTTTAGCATTTCATTTTTGATGTTGTCTGGGCCACAGGCTTTCTTTAGGTGGAGAGATTTTGTTTTTGTGGCCAGTTCTTTCCATGTGATTGGGGAGTCTAGAGGGTTTTGGTTGTCTTTAATTGTTGCTTCTAATGTGTGGAGTTTTTCTGTGACCTGATGTTGACTTGGGTTTGTTTTGTTTTTTGGGATGTCTTTGTAGAGGTTTTCAAAATGTGTTCTCCAGATGTCGCCATCTTGGATTGGTAATGCTTGCAATTGTGTTGTACTCAGGTTATTCCACATTTCCCAGAATTGTTTTGGATTGGTGGAGTTTTCAATTTCTTCGAGTATTTTGTGGGTATAGTTTTGTGTTTTGTTCCTAATGGTGTGTTTATATCTTTTGAGGGTTTCATTGTATCTAGTACATAGGTCCGGATTGTTTGGTTGCCGATGCTTTTGGTTTGATATTTTTCTCAGGTCTTTTCTGGCATTTTTGCATTCGTGGTCAAACCATTTCATATTTTTATTTTGTCTTTTTTGATGCTTCCTCTTCTGTTTCACGAGGTCGGCTTTTACAGCTGCCTCATGGAAGATCATGTTTATATCCTCTATGGCCGTGTTTACACCATCTCTGGTGATCTCATATAGATTTTCTTTAAATTTTGAAATTTTACTTGTGAGATCAGGTGAATTTAGTGCTGTGATGAATTTATCTCCACTGTCTGGGGCCCATCTGTATGTCTGGTTTATTTTATGTAGCTTACTGTGTTCCTTTTTTGTGTCTGTAGTTTGGGCAGAAAGTTTAAGGTACACATTTATTTGGTTATGGTCTGAGAGGGGGGATTGCTGCCTGACAGTGAATGCGTTGATATCGCAGGGGTCCAGGTCAGTGATTGTATAGTCCACCACACTAGACCCAAGAGTTGAGGAGTATGTGAGTCTCCCTAGGGAGTCCCCTCTGAACCTACCATTAACTATGTACAGGCCTAAGGCTCGGCAGAGTTGCACTACCTCCCTACCGCTTTTATTTATTTCACGATCAAGGTTGTTCCGATTTGCGATGGCTGGTGTGACATCTAAAGGGGTCTGGCCAAACACATGGTTGTTTCCCTGTGGGTCTATGAAGTCAGGTTCACAACCGGTCCTTGCATTTAGGTCCCCACATATTATCACCTTTCCTTGGGCCTGGAAATGGCTGATTTCTATGTGGAGAGTATCAAATAACTCCTCTTCGAAATATGGCGAATCTATTGGAGGTATGTAGATCGCACATAAGTAAACATCTTTTTTTGCTATTCCTATATTTTTATCTAGTTTTAGCCATACGTGTGATTTCCCCTGTTTTACCGGTGA